>NW_017673543.1:5057-37289 GCF_001879085.1 Nicotiana attenuata
ATATATATATATATATATATATATATATATATATATATATATATATAGGATCGGCTGCATGCCGCAGCGTGTTTCATTTATTTATGCCACAATTGGCTTGATATAGCGCTTGGTATGAATGATCCCCTCCGGAGTCTGTACACACCCCTAGTGAGCACAGTTGATTTATATTGAGGGATGGATCTTCCTTGAGCTGGATTGGCCATATACAGTACTGAGTGACTGAGCGTGTCGAGTGATTGAGCCTAACGAGGAGAAAGTGTGAGACAGTGAGATTGAGTACTCTGAGAGTGTGAGTACATGAATTTACCACTGAGATGTATTGCATTTCACAGGTGTACTTGAGATACGTGCACAGAGATGCATTTCTTTTCTGCTACCCGGTTTAGGTGACATTGATGATTTCCCTTGTATTTGACATGTAGGCATAGAAATGTATTTTTCCTCATACTATTTGAAAAATAAAACATCTTATTTATTGTTGAAAGGTTTTTGGGAAAAATCACGTCTTTCAAACTTACTCATATGTTTTTGGTTTTTTCGGTGAAAGATTGGATTTACTGATATACTTGAAAAGCATGTCTATTTTCCCGTAATTGTGAACGAGTTGATCATCTTACCTCTGAGTTGTTTTCATGAACCCTTTTATTATATTGTTATGAATTTTTGTTGGTTATTGGAGCTGGATTCTGTCCCTTGTCCCAGCTCGTCACTGCTTTCAACCTAAGGTTAAGTTTGTTACTTATTGAGTACATGGGGTCGGTTATACTCATACTACACTTTTGCACCTTGCGTGCAAATGTTGGATGCTGATGTTGTTGTGTTTGATAGGAGCTGGATTTGAAGATGTACCTGCATTCCGGTTGTGGATGCCTCATGTTCATGGTAGACTTAGAATTATAGAAATCTGTTTATGTATATTTTAAATAGATGATGTACTTTATTTCACACCAGCCTTGTAAGTTCTAAATCTTAGACGCTCATGATTTGTACTACCAGTACTTGGGGAATGTATAAGATTCAGATATTTTCTTTTATTTAGTTGTCTCGATAAATCTCATTAAATTGGTTAGTCGTTAATTGGCTTACCTAGTGGGTTGGGTTTGGTGTCATCACGACTAGTTGGATATTGGGTCGTGACAAGTTGGTATCAGAGCCCTAGGTTCATAGGTTCTACAAGTCATGAGCAAGTGTCTAGTAGAGTCTTGCGGATCGGTATGATGACGTCCATACTTATCTTCGAGAGGCTACATGACATTTATGATAAGTTTTCTACCTTTCTTTCCTTATCGTGCGACATCGATTCAGCTTGAAGCATAACTCTTTGAATTCCTTCCACGCATTTGTATGCGCATGTGAGTGCTCGGTATCAGCTGTACACCGACATGGATGAGGAGCGAGATGAGATTTCTGTATGCTAATGATGGGCCAGCCTGGAGGATTTGAGGCTGAGATTTGTCTGTAGCTTGAGCACGTGGATTTCGGTTGTATGAGAAAGTGCTTTGGACTTATAAGTCTGGTAGTGTCCCTATTAGTGGAATTTATGGCTCGATGAGTGGTTGGATTGCTATATGATGAGTATTATGTTGCTTCGGGATGCGTTCAGGCGGATTGAATGTGGAGAGAAGAGTTTGCTTGAGATGTAAAAAAAGGACTATTGGGTGCTTGATATCTGTCTTGATGTGACGTATAGTCTCGAGTTATGAGTGTATTGGAGGATCCTGCATGTTGTTTAACTGTGGAACGAACTAGGTTCTCATGCCTTGTTGGTGAGTTCAGACTTAGGAAGATTAAGTGATGGCGTAGTAATTGTGGCTGCGAGAAGGTATAAATAGATATAAGTCGAGGCTAAGCAGGTGGGTTATAACCTGTGAGGTAATCTACGGATGTGTGATCCTTATCATGTTGTGTGGAGGCATCCTTTTCTACCAGCGGGTTATATTTGTGTGATCTGAGTCTGGATCGGTGGTGATAGTTGCCTTGACCGTCACGAGGATGAATGTGAGATTTGCAGATGATTTGAAGTATTAGATGGTTTGAGTTACATGAGCCTATGAAGGATTGAGTTGAACTTTAGTACGAGATTATGACAGTAATAGAGTATGGGTATTATGAGTTATTGAGTGCTTTGTTCTATGGCTTTGAGCCAAGTGGGGGAGTCTGATATCGATGATTTGATTGCGTGGTTATGTGTTGTACTGGTTTCGCTTTAAGGCATACTTTTGAATCGAATATGACTTGTAGAGATTAAGATCGAGGGTGACTCGAGTAAAGGAATTTCTAGATAAGGGTTATGTTACACCTTATGAGTATATGGGAATCATGGAACGATTGAGTTATTATTGTGGAAGATGTAGTGAGCATGGAGTAGGACCTTGCTCGATCGCGTTAAGGCGGGCTTACTTCTTTGGGTATTGTCGTGCTAATGGAGCACAAGTCGTTTGGCCCGTTAGGACGATGCAACTGGGATTTGAGCAGAGTAGATGACTCTCGAAAGGGTTCTAATGGATTCAGGAGTTATATGTAGCAATTAAGAATTTTCAGAATTTGTATGTGGCTAGAACTTGAGATTTACATTGGATGGTGTCGGGACTCGCGGTATTTCTATATCATTATGGATTATACATTTCAATATCAGGAATGTGAAGGAAATAACTTTGGACTCACATAAGGTCTCTTCAGAGTGAATGTATCGATTGTGGTACTTTGGGGTGCTAAGAGGGAATACAGTGGCTTATGGGCCTTGGGGCATTGTGATTTTATTTTAGGATCTCGTAAGGTGAGTTTTGGGTATATGATCGTGGTGGTCTGGCAAGGAGAAGTGTCACATTAAGGATAATTTGGAAGGAACTCGGAGAAATAAGATAGTTTGGTAGTAGGTTGGATCAGGATGGTAATGACTAATGAGTATGATCGATTCTTAGAGTACTTATGATGTGGTGAGTCTCTACAGGTGTTTCGTGGCAATGCTCTTGGGTTTTGGCGACTTGTGTGGCTTGGTTGAGCAAGAGGGATTCGGTTCTGATAGCTTGGTTATGTGCAAATGGGTTTCGAAGAGTTCTCGATGGTTTCTACCACGGGTTGACATGGATATCTCCTACCGGCGTGAGGAGCATGTTGAGTATGGTGATTTCCTACTGGATGGGATCAAATGGAAGGTATCTGACTGACCAGATATGTCTTCTACTTTTGACTTGGAGTTGATTATTATATTCTCGTACTTTTCATATGATGGCATGATTTATGCGGTGTGTTGTGTGGAATTAAGATCTGCATGTGCCAGATCACGATTCAGTTTTGAAAGGAAGGTCATGAATTCTTAGGTAGCATGGACGGTTTCAGATGACTAGGTGAATGATATTACTATTTGGTATTGCTTGAGGAGAGTGTACATTTCAGAAGGCACGTTTTGTTTTGATTTATGGATACTTAATTGGTACTGCGACATCTCCTGGTTGATCGATTGCTGATATCCAGATTTTTCTATGTGGCACGGAAGAATTATAGAAGTATTCCTTGTGGGATGATCGTGTATGAGAGAGGTGTTAGACATTCGGGCAATGAAGTTGGGACCAGATATGGTGATTCATGTGTTCTTTGGATTTGGAGACTGGAGTTCTCAAAAGCAGATTGTTTCGTGGTTGTGGACTGTGAAATTGTGGCCAAAGCTAGACAGATGATAGTATGTGTTATGACTCAGTCAATGTGGACTTTCGGAGGGTTATTTATCTATTTGTGGATGACCAGAGTTGATTCAGAGCCCATTGGCAGGCCCAACGAGGATGTGTATTCTATATCGGGTCAGATAGATGGACTCTGTACTGCTGTTGTTGAGGGATGTGCCATTCGGTTTGAGTTGAGCCTATTCATGTTCTGATATGTTTCGTGAGTTACCCTTCTATGCTACGAGGGGTTGTGATCCGTTGTTTATATGCACACATGGTGTGGTTCTGTTTGGGCTTTATAGCGAACTTAGTATGATTTGGTGATTGGGGTGTGGAATTATTGATTGCGCATTTGGTTATGTTCTTTTCGGGCTGTGGTATTGTGTTATTGGTTCCTCCGTGGTTATGGTCATACACTTGGGGTGCTTGATGTCGGATTTCGCGTAGAAGCTGAAATTTGAGCATTGTGACTTGAGATATTCGGGTGGAGTAGCGTTTGGATGTTGTCACACCTCCTTTTTACCACCTGAGGGGCGGATATAAGGGCGTTTTTCCAATTAAAGTGACATAAATCGAAATTGGATTATTTTGTTCATTTCAGAGTCGCCACTTGGAATAATTTAGTTGGTGTCCTAAGTCACCGGTTTATTTTTTTTTAATCCCAAATCGAGCAAATCAACTTTATTTAAAAGTCTGCGAAACCAGAAATTCTAAGTAAGGAATTCTGTTAACCCGGGAGAAGGTGTTAGGCATTCCCGGGTTCCGTGGTTCTAACACGGTCGCTTAACTATTAATAATTGGCCTAATTATCTAATTAATTATATGTTTTAAACCTATTGTGCATTTTTAACTTTATAACCGCTTTTAATTATTTAAACCACTTTTTAGGATTATTGGAATTATTTCTTGAACAAGTTACGATTGTCGTACACTTGCCGTTTTGGAACACATTGCAAACCGCGCTACATGAAATGCACCCGCGATTTAGAACATGTTGATTTTATATTATTATTCGAAGTTGTTATGATCGGGTTACATGAAATGCACCCCCGAATTTGGAAATTAGGTATCATGACTATGCCACGGGAACCGTACCCATAGTCACGATGGTTTATTATAAAATGCACCTAAAGCAAACTACGAATGTTCAAAGATGTTTTTAACACTAAGTTATAATATTAATGTGAGGGCCATAGATTAGGTGATTCAATTGTGAATGGAACGCCTCGATTTATTTTTAAAAGATTTGTGTTCAATTAAAGCAAACTATTGGTTTCATATTCAAAACTATCTTGGAATTCAATATAAGGCTATTAATTATATACATGCTTGGGGTATATGCTAGACCTTTAATTATCTGAAGGGAAACATGCCAACAACAGGCCCAATTTACTATCTAAGAAAACCTCGAAGGCAAATGGGGCTGGTGGGAACTGGGCTCGAAATTAAGCCCAAGAAAGGGGATGAAGGGGAACAGATGGAGTATATAATCCGGCAAATTCGATTGGGCCAGCAGCAGGCCCAACCCTTTAAAGACAAGTTCTCAACATTTAAGGCCTGTTCTAGTCATATTAGAAGCAAACTTAATGAAATAAATTAATGAAGTTGATTAGGGCTCTGAATCAAGCCCAAAGCAGAAATTAAATTATGGCAGAAGGGCCCAAGGTCGAAACTCGACTGGGCTGTCTCATCCGGGCCAATGCCAGGCCCAATTGAGACTCAAATTCCTTTAATCACGTATAACCCAGAATATTAAAAATTTCGGCACAATTCAAGGGCATATTTTAAGTCTAACCATTAACATGCTATTAGTATTAACAATGAAAGATTTATACCCTACTTATGCATGAGTCGCATCAAACTTAAATATACAATCACTTTAATAGTGCTGTAATTCGAGAAACATGATGAAATTTCTGACTCTAGACAAGCATGGAGTGATTCAATATGAGTGCATACTGCATATCACTAAAATCAGTAAATCAGTACAACAGAATGCTCAATTCTTGAGATCATTCATGCATTATCCTAAACTTAAACATGCCATTAATCTACAATATTGAACTTCGAGATGACTAAACTGATAATGCCCATGTACAGTCAATATTTTTTATTAAAGTCCCATTAAATTACAACTGCTAAACCCGGCAGACTGTCAAGCCATACATGAAAAGATTACACTAATTTAAACTTTAAACACCTATATATTGTGAGTACATTATATAGTAGAACACCAATGTCAGCAACATTTAATCAAAGTTGAGAAAAAGAAATTGAGTCAAAGAAAGGGAGAACAATAGAAAACAAACAACAAGGAAAGAAGAAGAAAAATCTAAAGTCACATTCCAAACCAAAAGATTACAATTCCATTTTTATCACTTCAAGGCTCGTGAAGGTACCTAGATACAACAAAGAACAAAAGAAACTCTGAAATCAGCGGAAATAAAGAAGAACAGAAAGCCAGCAGCAGTAACACAGCTCCAAAACTAAACCATATTCGAACCAAAAATTCAAAAAATCCAGAGAAAATTTCAATGTATTCTTCTTTTCCCAGAAAATCCAGAAACAAACTAATTCAGCCTTTTTTCAATAGTGCAGAACTTTTTGGGTATTTTCTAAGGTCTGCAATCTGATTGTGTGTGTAGAAAATGTACCATATATAAGCACCAAAGGTGCCATGTGCTGAAAGAATAATTAAGGAATTATTCCATCAGCCACAAAAGGCTTATTCTAACAGAATTGGACAACTGGTTGTCCCTCATTGGTTTCAGTACTTTGTACTAACCAAATGAGGCCAACTGCCCCCTATTCTAGAACATTCCAGCATGGATTTTATCCTATTTCAGAATTATCCAACCCCCTTTATGACCCCTTAAGTTTCCTTTTGTTCAATTAGTCCCAAGAAGTTTATACTGATGCACAAGTCAAACAAATATGGACTAGGCCAGCAATTGCCAAAATAATGATCAAAACAATAATCAAAGGAAAAAAATGCAATTGAATCCTACAACATAAAACCTAGATTAAACCAATCCCTACATGAATCGAATTAAGATGGAATCAACAGGAATTTCATGCAATGAAATTACTAAAACATGCTAATTTATACTACACAAACAAGATGAAAAAGAAAAACACATAAAGCTGGAGCATTTGAGAAACCCTAAGTCATGCAAACTAAGTAAAGCGAAAACTGAAGAAGAGAACAAAGAAGACTAATAAGAAAACATGACGAAAAATACCATAAATGATCTAAAACAAACAAGATAACCAGATTCTATAACCATGAACTAATGATTAACTAAATAAACATGAGCTAAACCTGATAAGCAAAACAAACCTAATGACAAAAACTGATTGATCATACAAGAAGAAAGTTACTGACTCGAAAAAAAAAGAATGGAGAAGACAGTGGTGAAGCCTTACCGGAACCAAAATTGGAAGGGAAATTGGACCTGGGTTCGTATAGGGCTGGCTGGACTCCGGTCATGTTTCGAGGTGGGTCCAAAATTACATTAATAAATCGTTCTTGTTGCGAACGATTAGTTAATGTAAATTTTAGGCTCAACTCGTGCCTTGAAACTCGAGGAATCAGAAGAAAAATCGGCAAAGTGGGTAAACTAGGGTTCCGAATTTCCAGATCTAGAATTAACGAAATTGGGTGGATCTTTTAGGGGAAAGGTTAGTAGATTGGTATAGAGGGAAGGCTGGGGAGTTTATATGGCAAATTTGGGTCGATTTGGAGAAATTAGGGTTTTAGGTCCCGATTTTAGATCTGAAATTCGAGTAATTTGGTAAGGGTTTGAGGGAATCAGTTTGTGGATTTGGAAAGGGGAGGGAGAGGAGATCACACGGTGTAAATTTGGTGGAGTTTGGGGTGTCGCCGCCGTCGTGGGGCGATTTCCGGTGGTGGAACACGGCGGAGCCGGCGAGGGGATTTAGGGCGGTTAGGGTTTGGCTTCTTCAGACGAGAGAGATTAAATGAGGGGTGTAGGGGGGTCAAACCTGGTTCGGATAATTATATACTAGTTAGACGGCCAGTTCCGAGCCGTTGGATCATAATGATCCAATGGTTGTGTTGAAAGAAGGCGGAACGGGGTCGTTTGGTTTAAAACAGGGATGGACCGGGTATAAAATCAGCCCAAATTCAAATTTAAACCCTTTTGTTCAATTATCCTTTTTATTTCCTTCTTCTTTGTTTTTCTTTTTCTTTTTCTTTAGTTAAAAAAACCTAAATTAAATTCCTAAATTATAAAATTAAGCAAATTATCTAATTATAAAATTTATAACAATTACTTGATCCTAAATTAAAAGAGAAAAACCGCTAATCTAAAATTTAAAAGGTAAAAGTGAGCCATATTTGTGATTTTTATTTTTAATAAAGCAACTAATTAACTAATTAATCCTAAAAATATAGAAATAATAATCTAAATGCAATGCATGGTATTTTGACATTTTTATGATTTTAACAAAATTAAACGTGCACAAAAATGCAAACAATTAATAAAATCCTACAAAAATCCTACAAAATGGCAAATAATTGAAAAAAATCTATTTCTTTGAATTTTATAGGAGTATTTCATATAGGGCAAAAATCACGTGCTCATAGCTGCCCCTGTTTGCTCGGGAACACGAAGGATTTTCGGGCAAAGATGAAATGAGCAATTGCGAGCGATTTTTGCCCATTTGGAACTCCATGAGAAGCATCTTTTAAAAAAAAAAAATCTGACCGAACCTTGCTTCGGAGGTTACCTACATATCCTTGGCTATAAAGGAATCAAGTCAGTGTAGTTCTGGAAGTTTTGGTAGCTGGGATTGCCGAGAAACTGTGATTTCACTGCTTTTGCTGCTGTTTCTGCTTGCTGAGCTCCTTATTACACCGAAATAAATTATGAAAAACTAAACTAGCTAAACCTATCAACTATGAGTTACAAGATTCCTATCTATAAACCTTCTAAAGGTTGATCTCGAGTCTTGGCTGGTTCTTCCTGCAGACTCTAATCCGAATCTTGATGCTCGTTTAACTGCAACCGCTAATTCATTCTTCTTCGGCTTTTCGGATCATGGCGGGACATGCAAAGCTTGTGACTTCAATCATATCTTGAGCAGTCCGCATCTTTTCTCCGCTTCTACACATTTAGAGCTCACTTCTTTTCTTGTTCTTCTTTTCTTTTATTCTGGATTGAGACTTCTTCTTTTGGTCATCTCGAACCCTGTGCCTTGAGGTATGACCTGCTCAGACACCAAAACAAACAAACGAACTAAATTTTTCTGCCCCAGTTTCACTAGGAAAATTTCGTGAGTTATTGCAACAAAATCTAAACTATTTCTTTATTGAAAGCAATAAAATCGGGATTGTGTATCCCCGAGAAAAAGAGATTAGGGAGTGGAGACACTATATCTACAATGAAATCAACTAGGGATCGGAGGCCCTAAGTTGGGAAGATTACCATGTTATGCTGGAAAAATGACCGGGTTATGCCGGGAAAGTCATCGGGTTATGTCTGGGAGGTCCACGGGTTATGCCGAGAAAGTCATCGGGCTATGCTGGAAAAGAACCTCGGGTTATGCCGAGGGGGGGGGGGGTCCACGGGTTATGCCGGAAAAGTCATCGGGTTATGCCGGAAAAGGTCCTCGGGATATGCCGGGGAGGTCCACGGGTTATGTCGGGAAGGTCATCGGGTTATGCCGAAAAAGGTCCTCGGGTTATGCCGGGGAGGTCCACGGGTTATGCTAGGAAAGTCATCAGGTTATGCTGGAAAAGGTCCTCGGATTATGCAGGGGAGGTCTACGGGTTATGCCGGGAAAGTCATCGGGTTATGCTGGAAAAGGTCCTCGGGTTATGCCGGGGAGGTCCACGGGTTATGCCGGAAAAGGTCCTCGAGTTATGCCGGGGAGGTCCACGAGTTATGCCGGGGATCAACTAGGGAGTGGAAACTTATGTTGGAAAAACGTAGCTAGAGATAGGGGACCCTAGGCTACCATGATTTTGAATCTTTCTTCTTCTTTTCTTTCTTTCACTTTTCATTTTATTTAGGAGAATAAATGAAGGGTTTAAAAGGACTTCCCTTTTCGGGTTAACTTTTGCTGCAGAACCGTTTTGGTTTCTGTGTGCCTTGCTTTTATTGCACTTGCTTCTTGCAGGTTTGCTTTGGACTACACCCGTTTTCCTGTTTTCATAAAAAAGAACAATTCGTCAGTTTGAAACGGTGGTTTGTTTTGTGGCATTGATTGTTTCGATCACTTGATCTCAGCCCAACTCTTTCGATGAAAATCTCCATTGCTCGCTGGCTTTCTGGAAATTGGTTTCTTTTCTAAACCCAGGGATCTTGACTTTCCAAAATTTCACATGATTGTTAGCCCATGTGGGGCTTTGGCCTTTTCATCTTATTTTGTCTTTATGGGCACTTGACTTTGGATTTCTTTTCTTTTCAATAATTTTGACTCGGGAGCATCGGCCATCATGGCCAGTCGAGATCGACTTGACGCACTTGCTGAGGCTGGGTGCTTTTCCTTGAATTTTATCTTTTGTTCATGCCCATAATGCTGGCTTCATACTCGGTAGTATTATTCGTACAAAAAAACCAAAGCCGGGCTGTGGCTGGATAGTGCTGACCAGTGGGCGAAATCAAAATTGCCCCAATCCCTACGCCTTTTGAATTTACAGCTCCATCGAAGAACATTTTCCATGCATTAGTGTCTTCCGGAATGACCTCAACTGAATTTACTTCCTCGTCCGGAAAGTAGGTACTCAAAGGCTGATATTTATCATCAACAGGATTTTCAGCCAGGTAATCGCCAAGGCTTGAGCTTTTATTGCCGTGCGGGTGACATAGACTATGTCAAACTCGGTGAGCAGGATTTGCCATTTTGCTAACCTCCCTGTGGGCATTGGTTTTTGGAATATGCACTTCAGAGGATCCAACCTGGTTATGAGATAGGTGGTGTAGGCCAACAAGTAATGCCTAAGCTTCTGAGCGACCCAAGTTAAGGCGCAACAAGTTTTTTCCAACAAAATGTACTTGGCTTCATAACTAGTGAACTTCTTGCTCAGGTATTATATGGCTTGTTCTTTCTTCTCGGTCACATCATGTTGCCCGAGAACACATCCAAAAGAATTCTCCAACACCGTCAAGTACAGGAACAATGGCCTTCCGGGCTCGAGCGGAACCAACACTGGCGGATTCGACAGATATTCTTTGATTTTTTCGAATGCTTCTTGACACTCATCTGTCCATCTAATCACCGCATCTTTCTTCAACAGCTTAAAGATGGGCTCACACGTAGAGGTCAATTGAGCAATGAACCTGCTGATGTAATTCAATCTTCCCAGCAGACTCATAACTTCTTTCTTGGTTCTCGGAGGGGAAAATCCCGAATAGACTTTATTTTGTTGGGTCTAACTCGATGCCTCTCCGACTGACTACAAACCCCAAAAGTTTCCCAGATGGTACTCCAAATGCACACTTAGCGGGATTCAATTTCAAGTCATACTTACGCAGTCGCTCAAAGAACTTTCTCAAATCTCGCACATGGTTGTCCTGCGTCTTGGATTTAATGATCACATCATCCACATACACCTCGATTTCCTGGTGCATCATATCATGAAAGATGGCAGTCATAGCCCTCATGTAAGTTGCCCCAGCATTCTTCAAACCAAATGGCATGACTCTGTAATAGTAAGTACCCTAGGGTGTGGTGAAAGCCGTCTTTTCTACATCTTCTTCATCCATCAGAACTTGGTGATACCCAGCATAACAATCCACAAAAGACTGTATCTCATGTTTGGCATAGTTGTCAATAAGGATGTGGATGTTTGGTAATGGAAAGTTGTCCTTGGGGCTTGCTTTGTTCAGATCCCGATAATCAACACACACTCGGGTTTTCCCATCTTTCTTTGGCACTGGGACGACATTAGCCAACCATGTGGTGTATCGGACCACTCTGATCACACCCGCTTTCAACTGTTTGGTGACTTCTTCTTTGATCTTGTTGTTGATGTCGGTTTTAAACTTTCTCTGTTTTTGTTGGACAGGGGGATAACCCAGATAAGTTGGCAATTTGTGCACCACTAAATCCATACTCAGTCCTGGCATATCATCATAGGACAAGGCAAACACATCTTTGAATTCGAACAAAAGTTGGATCAATGCATCTCTAGTTCTTTCAACAGCGTGAATGCTTATCATGGTTTCCTGGACCTCTTCTGAACTACCCAAATTAACTGGCTCAGTTTCATTTAAGTTTGGCTTAGGCTTATTCTCAAATTGTTCCAGTTCTCGGTTTATTTCCTTAAAAGCCTCATCTTCATCATATTCTGGTTCTTGATTCATTATTTCACAGTTAGACAGCGTGTTAGGATCTGGGCATGAAGTCCGCAAGCATGTCATGTTATTTAAGTCCGCATTATTAGAACTGAAAGATAGATAAGAAAAATAACAAAAAATCAGAAATAATAAAGAAAAAGATTCATGGGCGATGAAATATTGATTTCAGTTCATTGAATTTTAAAGATAGGATGGTTTACATTTGAATTTAAAAGACAATAAACTAAAAAACATTCGAGTTACACCTTGAAATAACTCGAAATGTAGAAAAAGTGGCAAGACTGAAACTACTAGGATTCCCTCCTGACTGGAAACGGAGTAGCCTTCCTATTTTGAAGCTTGGCATTCGGCCCCACATATTGCACCTCAGCAATGCTCGAGCCTTCACCCGGCTGGACCATATGAGTCCCATATAACATCTGCCTCATCGCTCCACAAATGTCCTCGATTTCCTCGGCCGTGAAGGCCTCATCTTCTTCCTCTATGTATCTAGGCTTGACAAATATCTTGGAGAGATGCGGGACCAGCTGAGGCAGGGCCCACCCATTCCTTTTACGTTCATTAGCCCATGTCACGTCAGCTTCTGTGGCTTGGAAACCCACACCGAAGAATTTCTCACTAGCAGTTAGCGTGATGGGTTCTGTGATGCCTTGCAAAGACGCCCCAAGCCCTTTCCTGGGCTTGTACCCGTGCTTGATCATTTCAGTGGCGACCATGATTGACGCGTTTGACAAAAAGGGTTGAGGACACGGTGTTCCTTCCTCACACTGGTCCGCGACCACAATCTCAAAAGCTTGGTAGACTATGTATTCGCTACCTTCCTTGGCCTACAGACATGGAACTAATGGGTCCCTATAGATTGACTGCTCATCTTCTCCATGGACCACGATTTCTTGGTTTTCGTATTCAAACTTAACCATCTGGTGAAGAGTAGAAGGTACGGCCCCTGCAGCATGGATCCAAGGCCTTCCTAGGAGAAAATTGTAGGAGGTGTCCATGTCTAAAACCTGAAATGTCACTTCAAAATCCATAGGGCCGATAGTTAGGATCAAATCAATCTCCCCTATGGTATCTCTTATGACGCAATCAAAAGCACGTACACAAACATTGTTGGGCCTAATTCTTTCAGTCCCAATTTCCATTCTCTGCATGGTCGAGAGAGGGTAGATGTCGACCCCAGATCCGCCATCCAACATAACTCTCTTCACGTAGTATCCTTCACATTTAACAGTCAAATGGAGAGCTTTGTTGTGGGTAGTCCCTTCTGGAGGCAAGTCATTTCGATTGAATGAGATCCGGTTGACTTCAAAAAATCGTTCCACCATTCTTTCCAGTTGCTCAACCGTGGTCTCGACAGGAACATATGCTTCATTAAGCGTCTTCAACAACACTTTCTGATGCTCATTCGAACTTATAAGTAAAGACAGAAGTGAGACCTGGGAGGGAGACTTTCGGAGTTGGTCAATTACATCATACTCCAAGGTTTTCATCTTTCGGAAGAATTCCTCTGCCTCTTCAGCACTGACTGGGAGAGGAACCAAAGTAACCTCGGGGTTGACGAGGATTTTTTAGACTTGAGGCCACCATTGGTACCTCTTCTTTCTTTTTCCGGTTTTCTGCAGCCCCCGACCCGCTCTGGATTGCTTGAGAGGTGGCTCTTATAGCCGACTGGCTCAGGATGCGGCCCGTTTTCAAACCATTCTCCACCATTTCTCCAATCTTTATGGCTTCTGCAAATGGCTTGCCCATAGTAGACATCATGTTTTGGAAGTAATCAGTCTCTTGGGCTTGCAAGAAGACACTAACCATCTCGGTCTCATCCATTGGGGGCTTCACCCTGATAGCTTGTTCGTGCCACTTGACAACATACTCTCGGAAACTTTCCCAAGACTTCTTTTTGAGATTGGACAAAGAGTTTCTATCTGGACCTATGTCCACGTTGTACTGGACTTGTCTGACAAAGTCTCGGGCCAAGTCATCCCATATGTGCCAGCGGGAGATGTCTTGATCCATATACCATTCGGATGATATCCCGACTAAACTCTCCCCGAAGTAAGCCATTAGGAGCTCTTCTTTTCCACCCGTTCCCCTCAACTGATTGCAATACCTCTTCAAGTGAGCTATGGGGTCCCCATGTCCATCATATGTCTCAAATTTGGGAGTCTTGAAACCGATGGGCAGATGAACATGCGAGAACATGCACAAGTCAGCGTAGGATACACTCTTCTGGCCACTCAAGTATTGTATGTTCTTGAGACTTTGCTCTATGCTTTTCATTTTCCGAGTGATCTCCTCTTTTTCGGGATTCTTTTTAGTTCTCTCTTGTCCTGCGGTAAACTCATATCGAGGTTGTTAAGGGTAGGAGTTCATAGTGACATAAGCCGTGTCTGGTAGAAATGGTGGTGTTTGGAAAGTAAGGATGACGGCTCAAAAATTGGCCTGGGCAATGTTGGCTGTGCTGTGGCCGAGGTTGGTGGTGCGGTGAATATTTAGAAGCCACTCCCAAAATTAGTGCCTGGGGGCGAACCTCTGAAGGCGTTCCGGCGAAATGGGCTGACATGGTGGGGTATCCAAGTGGGGTATTCGGGTAATTCATAGGGATGTTGGAGGTTCCACTTGTTCTTGGAATTAGCTTGGGGGAACCAGGTATTGCACTAGGCGGCTCTCTACCGTTAGACCAAACGTCCCACATTTCCAACATGCGGAGGTGTAATGCCCTGTTCTCTTCAGTAGTCGCTGACTTTGACATTGGGATAACCGATAGCAGGCTGTCCTCTGGGATGAGAATTGTTGGTAGATGACTCTCTGACGACATTTCGACACTTCCCTTGGATCTTGCAAAGTAAGGGTGTGAAGCCAGGTTACCACAAAACCAACCACCTTAGAAACAGAACCTAATCTCAACAGCAGACACAACAAAACGGTTAGTTTGAGACAATTAACACACAGGGAATCACACATTGGGGGATGTGATGCACCTTTACAGTTAAATGTGTTTCTACATGTTTTGCAACGGTTGCGTGTCTCATTCTGGCTTTTGTTTATCTCCCCGGTCTTTCTTTTGTTTCGGCGCTTTTCATTATTTGCTCTCTTATTTCTTTGCACTCTCTCATTGTTTTCTCTTATTCTCGTTTTCTCTCCTTTTTTTCTCTCTCTCTCTCTTTTTTTCTCTTTTTTTTTTCGTCTCTTTTATTTGAGTTATTTAAAACCATGACCGGATCCGACGGGGATTGCCTACGTATTGCGACGCTGCGCGAATCAGATCATCACGTAGTTCAAGGGATAAATGCAAAATAAAAGAAATAAACAAGGGTAGTTAGCTTCTTCTTTAGATTTGCGACTTCTCTATCATATTTCCCTTTTAATTGCCGAACGAACTCTTCCCGTCCCTGTGCGTTCTTCGCCAACTGTGCCCGGGCTCTTGCCAGACTACTTTCGGATTTTTCCAAATCATTCCCATACTCACATATTTTCCTCCTAAGACCGTTTATGAGTCTTTCATCTGCTCTGCTTCTTACTTGGTTTTCAGCTGCTATTTTCATCTTTTGGATTTGGGCTCGGAGGACTTCATTTTCTTTGGCTAATTTTTTCTTTTCTCCCTCATCTGCAGCGGCTTGCACATCACTATCAAATTTAAGATCTCTGATTTGCCCTTCCAATTTGCTTATCGTGGCCCTGTAGCCATTCTCCTTTTCTAACCAATTCCATTGTTCTTGTGCCCCATCAGTGAATTGTTGAACATGGGGCCTTTTGGCGGGCCGTTCAGGCTCTTGATGGACTTGAACCCTTTTACCATACCAGGTCGTGTAACTAGGCTCTAACTCACCCTTGGAGAAATCCCGTACCGGAGTTTGTGGCTCCAAGAACCTACACTGATGCCAAATCTGGCGAACTTTTTCTTCCGGGAATACACCTTTTGGATCTAGTTCAATGACTTTCTGACTCAAATCTTCATCATGAGGGACAGTTTGGAACCCAGCTGGCGCAGAACCCTGTGTGGAGCATACGGCTGAATACTCTGAAGACCCATCAATAAAAGAAAGCACACTCTGGCCGACATATAGATGACTTCATTGACCGGGAGCCAACCGAATGTCCACTCAATTTTGCTTGCCATCAAGGAACTCAAATGTGCGAACCATGCCTCCGTACCTTCTGGAAACTTATGACCATCCACCCGGTTGTCATGTTCTCTAATGCCGTTAAGACCAGTCATACCATAGTTCATGTACCCTGGACGATGGCAAAGGTGTTCTACCATCCAAAGTTGTAAAAGCATATTGCAACCCTCAAAAAAATTTTCTCCTGCTCGGCAACAGTT
Source organism: Nicotiana attenuata (assembly GCF_001879085.1). NCBI lineage: Eukaryota > Viridiplantae > Streptophyta > Magnoliopsida > Solanales > Solanaceae > Nicotiana > Nicotiana attenuata. The sequence goes on from NW_017673543.1 coordinate 21,371, forward strand.
AGAGCTCGATAAATTTCTATTAGGATCATTAGTACAATAGTGCCATTAGCCTTTTTAATCATGAAGTCGGCCATTCCTACGAGCCCCAACTCTATATGTCCATCCTTTCTCGGGCAGATTAAAGTGCCTAAGAATGCCACTACGAAGGCCAGTCCCCGACGTGCTTCCCATTCGCATTTGTTCCCTGAATGAGTTAGACCGGTATCCGGAGCCTCAAAACCGTGGGGGTCTCCATAACAACGGTATAGGAAGTAGAATGTGCAAAATCACTCAGCCAGGTTTCCATCTTTGACTTACCGACTAATACTCAAAGGATCCAGAAATTTGTGAGGGGTTACAACCCTTGGCGCCACTGGGTATCGGTTCCTGAGATTCCCGTTAAGGCCAGCATAGCCTGCTATCTCCTCAAGTGTAGGGGTTAACTCAAAATCAGAGAAATGAAACACATTATGCGCCGGGTCCCAAAAAGGTATTAAAGCTTCAATTATGTCCAACCTCGGTTTAATCTTTAACAGACCAATGAGCCCACCTAAAGCCTTTACCGCAGCACCTCTGCTGACCTCCCCTAGATCATTCCACCACATATGGAGTTCTAGCGGGATTTTCTCTAAAACATTGAAAGGTTCATTTTCAATAGTGCTCATCCTGCACATTTGTTTAAAGTGATTGGTTAAAAACCCATGACTTATTTTGACTCAAAAGAAGATTATCAATTTTCGAAAAATTGGAACTCGAAACAAAACACCTTTGCAAATACGGCCCTTCAGCACCTCAGAAAAGAAGATTTTAGGGCTATTTTTGCCAATTGGCCAAAATTTGAAAAAAACCCATAGGTAGCCATTCTTGCAAAAATAGCCTTCCGGTGCCCTGTTGGAATATTTTGGCTATTTAGACAAAAACGGCATCAGCTAATTTTATTTATGACAAAATGACAACATTTCATATTTTTGGGTTATTTTTGCAAAAATGAGGTTGGACCCGATGAGGGTTGCTTACGTATCCCACATCCGATGAGAATCAAACTTTGAGTTGTTCGGGAAGTTTTGATGCAACAGAAAACAACACCAAATATTTTTTGAAACAAATTTCCTTTTTCTCTCTTTTTTTTTCCAAACATTTCGGCAGAGTTTCGGTATATTTTGGACACCAGATTTTTCAAAGACGAGTAATTATCTCTCTCATACCTCAATTTGATTTTTCCAACTTTTCTCCCTTATTCTAGAAGCCGGTCAACATGCAATCCGAAGCAAATAAATGTACAAGTAGCAAGTAAAATATATCAGGATGGTCTTTTGATTTCGGGTACACCTGTCCTAGACGGACCCAACCCTTGTGTTGAGTCCCCAAAGTCAAATGCACGTGATGCAAACAAGCGTTCCTACTAGGGATTTGGCATGAGGCTGTGTTATGCTAGGTTTAAAAACCTGGGTTTATTGTTCTAGACTTGGCTTACCCGAGCGAACAGCTCGAGCCTGGGGGGGGGGGGGGGGGGGAGCAGCGTACCGGGAATACAGAAGCTTCACCGGCTTTGCAACTTGTCCGAATCTCGTTCCAAAATTGGGATATAACTCTAACAGAAAAGAAGTCACACGAAGTGCACACTTTCCAGATGATTTAGAAGACTCAGCGAGACAAGGTTTCATAACAAAGATCGGTGATGTTGTCATGATAAATGTGGGAAGTATATATACAGTCCAAACAATATCATAGCGATAAAAAGCCGCATTTAGCACATTAGGCCCAAACATGTATTAAAAATCAGATAATAAATAAAAGCCAATTATAAAAGTTATTCTAAGCTCGAATTCTTGAACCCTGAACCGGAAGTTCTGGGTTTTTATCCCCAGCAGAGTCGCCAGAGCTGTCACACCTCCTTTTTACCACCCGAGGGCATATATAAGGGAGTTTTTCCAATTAAAGTGACATAAATCAAAATGGGATTATTTTATTCATTTCAGAGTCGCCACTTGGAATAATTTATTTGGTGTCCTAAGCCACCGGTTTATTTTTTTTAATCCCAAATGGAGGAATCGACTTTATTTAAAATTCTGCGAAACTAGAAATTCTATGTAAGTTCTGTTAACCCGGGAGAAGGTGTTAGGCATTTTCGGGTTCCGTGGTTCTAGAACGGTTGGTTAACTATTAATAATTGGCCTAATTATCTGATTAACTATATGTTTTAAACCTATTGTGCATTTTTAACTTCATAACCGCTTTTTAAGATTTATGGAACTATTTCTTGAACAAGTTACCATTGTCGTACACTTGTCGTTTTGGAACACATTGTAAACCGCGCTACATGAAATGCACCCACAATTTACAACATAATAATTTTATATTATTATTTGAAGTTGTTATGATCGGGTTACATGAAATACACCCCGAATTTGGGAATTAGGTATCATGACTATGCCACGGGAACCGTGCCCATAGTCACGACGGTTTATTATAAAACGCACCTAAAGCAAACTACGAATGTTCAAAGATATTTTTTACAGTAAGTTATAATATTGATGTGAGGGCCATAGATTAGGTGATTCAATTGTGAATGGCACGCCTCGATTTATTTTTAAAAGATTTGTATTCAACTAAAGCAAACTATGGGGTTCATATTCAAAACTGTCTTGGAATTCAATATAAGGCTATTAATTATATACATGCTTGGGGTATATGCTAGACCTTTAATTAATTGAAGGGAAACAGGCCAACAACAGGCCCAATTCGCTATCTAAGAAAACCTCGAAGGCAAATGGGGCTGGTGGGAACTGGGCTCCAAATTAAGCCCATGAAAGGGGATGAAGGGGAACATATGGCGTATTTAATCCGGCAAATTCGATTGGGCCAACACCAGGCCCAACCCTTTAAAGACAAGTTCTCAACATTTAAGGCATGTTCTAGTCATATTAGAAGCAAACTTAACGAAATAAATTAATGAAGTTGATTAGGGCTCTGAATCAAGCCCAAAGCAGAAATTAAATCATGGCAGAAGGGCCCAAGGTCGAAACTCGACCGGGCTATCTCATCTGGGCTAATGCCAGGCCCAATTGAGACTCAAATTCCTTTAATCACATGTAGTTGTTAAAAATTTCGGCACAAATCAAGGGCATATTTTAAGTCTAACCATTAACATGCTACTAGTATTAACAATGAAATATTTAAACCCTACTTATTCATGAGTCGCATCAAACTTAAACATACATTCACTTTAATACTGCTGTAATTTGAGAAACATGATGAAATTTCTGACTCTAGACAAGCATGGCGTAATTCAATATGAGTGCATACTGCATATCACTAAAATCAGTAGATCAGTACAACAGAATGCTCAATTCCTGAGCTCATTCATGCAGTATCCTAAACTTAACTATGCCATTAATCTACAATATTGAACTTTGAGATGACACAACTGATAATACCCATGTACAGTCAATATTTTTTATCAAAGTCCCATTAAATTACAACTGCTAAACCCGACAAACTGTCAACCCATACATGAAATGATTACATTAATTTAAACCTTAAACACCTAAATATTGTGAGTACATTATAGAGTAGAACACCAATGTCAGCAACATTTAATCAAAGTTGAGAAAAAGAAATTGAGTCAAAGAAAGGGAGAACAACAGAAAACAAACAACAAGGAAAGAAGAAGAAAAAATCTGAAGTCATATTCCAAACCAAAAGATTACAATTCCATTTTTATCACTTCAAGGCTCGTGAGGTTACCTGGATACAACAAAGAACAAAAGAAACCCTGAAATCAGCAGAAATGAACGAGAACAAAAAGCCAGCAGCAGTAACACAGCTCCAAAACTAAACCATATTCGAACCAGAAATTTAGAAAATCCAGAAAAAATTTCAAAGTATTCTTCTTTTTCTAGAAAATCCAGAAACAAACTAACTCAACATTTTTTCAACAGTGCAGAACTTTTTGGTTATTTTCTAGGGTCTGAAATCTGATTGTGTGTATAGAAAAGGTACCATATATAGGCACCAAAGGTGCCATGTGCTGAAAGACTAATTAAGGAATTATTCCATCAGCCACAAAAGGCATATTCTAACAGAATTGGACAGCTGGCTGTCCCTCATTGGTTTCAGTACTTTGTACTAACCAAATGAGGCCATCTGCCCCCTATTCTAGAACATTCCAGAATGGATTTTATCCTATTTCAGAATTATCCAACCCCCTTTATACCCCTTAAGTTTCCTTTGGTTCAATTAGCCCCAAGAAGTTTATGCTGATGCACAAGTCAAACAAACATGGATTAGGCCAGCAATTACCAAAATAATGATCAAAATAATAATCAAAGAAAAAAAAGCAATTGAATCCTACAACAGAAAACCTAGATTAAACCAATCCCTACATGTATCAAATTAAGATGGAATGAACAGGAATTTCATGCAATGAAATTACTAAAACATGCTAATTTATACTACACAAACAAGATGAAAAACAAAAACACATAAAGCTGGAGCATTTGAGAAACCCTAAGCCATGTAAACTAAGTAAAACGAAACCTGAAGAAGAGAACAAAGAAGACAAATAAGAAAACATGATGATAAATACCATAAATGATCTAAAACAAACAAGATAACCAGATTCTGTAACCATGAACTAATGATTAACTAAATAAACATGAGCTACACCTGATAAAGCAAACCTAATGACAGAAACTGACTGAACATACAAGAAGAAAGTTACTGACTCGAAAAAAAATAAAAGAATTGAGAAGATAGTGGTGAAGCCTTACCGGAACCAAGATTTGAAGGGAAATTGGACCTGGGTTCATATGGGGCTGGCCGGACTCCGGTCATGCTTCGAGGTGGGTCCAAAATTACATTAAGCAATCGTTCTTGTTGAGAACGATTAGTCAATGTAAATTTTAGGCTCAACTCGTGCCTTGAAACTCGAGGAATCAGAAGAAAAATCGGCAAAGTGGGTAAACTAGGGTTCTGAATTTCTAGATCTGGAATCAACGGAATTGGATGGGTCTTTTGGGGGAAAGGTTATTAGATTGGTATAGAGGTGAGGCTAGGGAGTGTATATGGCGAATTTGGATTGATTTGGAGAAACTAGGGTTTTAGGTCCCGATTTTAGATCTGAAATTCGAGCAATTTGGTAAGGGTTTGAGGGAGTCGGTTTGTGGACTTGGAAAGGGGAGGGAGAGGAGACCACAGGGTGTAAATTTGGTGGAGTTTGGGGTATCGCCGTCGCCGTGAGGCGATTTTAGGCGGCGGAACACGGCGGAGCCGGCGAGGGGATTTAGGGAGGCTAGGGTTTGCTTCTTCAGACGAGAGAGATGAAATGAGGGGTGTATGTGGGGGGGGGGGTCAAGCCTGGTTCGGACAGTTACATACTAGTTAGACGGCCAGTTCCGAGCCGTTGGATCACAATGATCCAACGGTTGTGATGAAAGAAGGCGGAACGGGGTCGTTTGGTTTAAAATAGGGATGGACCGGGTATATTAGTTATTTGGGCTTGGATCTGGGTTGATTTGGGAACGGATTTGGGCATAAAATCAGCCCAAATTCAACTTTAAACCCTTTTGTTCAATTATCCTTTTTATTTCCTTCTTCTTTGTTTTTCTTTTTCTCTTTCTTTAATTAAGAAAACCTAAATTAAATTTTTAAATTAATCCAAATTATAAAATTAAGCTAATTATCTAATTATAAAATTTATAACAGTTACTTGATCCTCAATTAAAAGAGAAAAATCGCTAATCTAAAAATTAAAAGGTAAAAATGTAAAAATGAGCCATTTTTGTGATTTTCATTTTTAATAAAGCAACTAATTAACTAATTAATCTTAAAAATATTAAAATAAAAATCTAAATGCAATGCATGGTATTTTGACATTTTATTATGATTTTAACAAAATTAAACGTGCACAAAAATGCAAACAATTAATAAAATCCTACAAAAATCCTACAAAATGGCAAATAATTGGAAAAAATCTATTTCTTCTAATTTTATAGGAGTATTTCATATAGGGCAAAAATCACGTGCTCACAGATGTGGTCACGCATTGCAGTGAAGTTATGTCGAGATATGATCCTTTGTGATAGATTTGTGTGTTTTGGTTCTACGATGTGTGATGGGTTTTTAGTATTGCGCGGTGGCGGTACTTGTTTAGCTTGGGGGGGGGGGGGGGGGTTCTCTCGTTTGAGTCATTTTCCATGTTTGAGTACACTTGAATTGTTGTGTATTGGTGCACAGATTGCACGATTTGTGGCTCTGTGCAGTATTGGTGTCGCATGTCAGTAGAGTAGCTTGTATTTGATAAGTGGAGGTCGTCGGACCTAGAATGGGTGCTATCATATTTGATTGCGGTATATTTGAAAGGGCAATGTCGCGGATCGGCTTAGAAATCGGCTATAGTTCTTGTCGAAGGAGAGGTACCTGCATGACTTGTTGATCTGATGAGTGGTTAGGAGTTTCCGCGTGTTTGTTTCATCATCGGCAGTGTACGAAGGTTTAGAGCGAGGTTCTTATTGATAAGAGGTTCGTTACCGGTATTGGGTATTTTGAGAAGCTAATGTGATCGAGAATTTTGTTACGAGTATGCGAGTCGTGTGGTGTTCCATGTGAATGCATCTTGGGTTGTGGTTATGGCTTGATACAACTTTTCCGACTCATACAGTGTGTATATTGCGAGGTTCGAGTCTCGAAGAAAATTCTAGATGTTCGAAATTGGATTATATGGCTTACAGGCGAAGGTTGAAGTAATTATTTTCAGTTATGTGGTGTCGTAAGGCTTATATGGATTAGGGTGACGTGGGATAACCCCCGGGTATGTGCATGGTAAGGCTACACAGTGGTTTGATGGTTTTTGGAACGACTCCTGGCACATTCGAGGACGAATGCATGTTTAAGTGGGGGAGGATGTAGCGACCCGACCGGTCGTTTAGAGCATTTGCACTTCGCACGGTAGTTTACGGTCATGAGTGGCTCCGTATGATGTATTATGACTTATGTGAATCATCGGTTTTGGTTTTCAAGTTATTCGGAATCGATTTGGAAGAATGAATTTCATTATTGAAGCTTTAAGCTGGAAGAGTTGACCAAGTTTGACTTTTTGTGAATTTGACCCCGGAATGGAGTTTTGATGGTTCCGTTAAGTCAGGATGGTAATCTTGGACTCGGGCGTATGCCCGGATTTGCATTTGGATGTTTCTAGAAGGTTTCAGCACAAATTGGTGAAAATTGGAAATTTGAAGGTTTGGAAAGTGTACAAGTTTGACCGAGAGTTGACTTTGTGGATATTGAATTCGGATTGTGGTTCCGGGAATTGCATTATCTTTGGTATGTATTGGGACTTGTGTGCAAAAATTTGGGTTCATTCCGGGTTGATTTGCTATATTTCGGCACGCGTTATAGAAGTTGAAAAGTTCACAGTTCATTAAGTTTGATTTGAGGTGTGATTCATCGTTTTGATTTTGTTATGATGGATTTGAGGCCTCGAGTAGGTCCGTATTATGTTAAAAGACTTATTGGTATGTTCGGACGTGGTCCCGAGGGGCTCGGGTGAGTTACGAACGTGGTTCGGATCATTTTTATATCTTGTTGCATTGCTGAAGATTTCTGGTGCTGGTGTAGCCGCAACTGCGGAGTCGTGATCGCAGAAACAAGTTCACAGATGCGGGCTATTCATCACAGAAGCGGAAGAAGATTGGGTGCGGAGTCTTCGCATATGCGTAAGATTTGGGCGCCTCTGCGGCTTCGTAGAAGCGATGGACTTGGACGCTGAAGCGAGACAGAGCGCAGAAGCACGTTTGGCTTCGCACCTGCGATTTGCGCAGAAGCGGAATAGTGTCCGCAGGTGCGAGTGGTAGACTGATTAGTCGATTCTGCAGAAGCGAGGCTTTGGGTCGCAAAAGCGACGGCACAAAAGCGGCTATTGTTTCGCAAATGCGAAAATGCCTGCGCAGACTATTTAATTCGAGGTTTTGGTTCTTTTATCATATTTTGGGATGTGAGACTCGGTTTGAGGCGACTTTTGAAGCATTATTCATCACAAGGATTGGGGTAAGTGTTCTAAACTTGGTTTTGGTTTTATTTCATGAATCTATCTTAATTTTTGGTAATTGGTTGATGAATTTTAAAGAAAAATTGGGGGTTTTAGCCTAAAGTTTTATAGAGTGAGTTTTGAGTTTTGAACATTGATTTGTGAAACTAGCATGGTTGGGCTCGTAATTGAATGGGTTGTCGGATTTTATAAGTTTCTTCGGTTTCTGGGGCATGGGCCCGAGTTTTGTCTTTCCGGCCGATTTTGGGCTTTTGATTAAGGATTTGACCTTTATCCTTTGGAATTGTTTCTTGGGCTTTATTTGATGTATTTGAGTGTCTTTTTGCTAGTTTCGAGTCGTTCGGAGGTCGGTACGCGCGGAATGGCATTTTGGAGCATTATTTGGCTTGCCCGGTATTGGATTTGGCTTGTTCAAGGTAAGCAACACTTCTAAACTTGGTGCTGGGGATATGAAACCCCGAATTACATGTTATGTGTTTGGTATGGAGGTGACGCCCATGCTAGGTGACGGGCGTGTAGGCGTGCACCGTGTGAATTGTGACTCGTTATTCCTGTGGTACTGTGTAATTACCTGATCTTATTCGTAACCATTAAATCTCTACATACTAGAGCTATTGAGTTGTGATCCCATTGTTAGAAACCATGTCTAGGCTACATGCTTATTCTATTGGGACCCACTGAGGTCATATTTTTGTGGAATCATTTGTTTTAATTGCAATTTCATACTCAGTCATATTCATTTATTCCATATCATATCTCAGTCTCTGTTATTGTTTATTGTCACATCACATATCATTGACTTGGGCTGCTCAGTGTGAGCGTTGCGAGCCCCTGAGACTGAGAGAGATTGGTGACTGAGTTGGGGCCTGAGTGCCGAGCTGTGAGTGATATATGTATATATGTGGATCGGGTTGCACGCCGCAACGAGCCTTATGGCGGTATATATATGTGGATTTACTGAGAGAGATTGGTGACTGAGTTGGGGACTGAGTGCCGAGCTGTGAGTGATATATGTATATACGTGGATCGGGTTGCACGCCGCAACGAGCCTTATGGCGGTATATATATATATATATATATATATATATATATATATATTGATAAGTGGGGATTTTAACCTATTATTTGCTCTCTTTTACTTGCATTTTGGGCCTAAAATGCATGAAGGTATGCCCAATAACTAATGTAATATGCTTTCTTGTAGGAATTGATCAAAATGAGCCAAAGGAGGCATAATCAACTCATAAAGCAGTCAAATCTGGAACAAAAACCAAGACTGGGCCAGTAGACTTGAACAACGGACCGCACAAATATTGTGCGACCGTGGTCACACATACGCGGTCCATGAAGTGAAGAATCGGAGAGTGCATTTTAGGCCAAATGTTAAGCGAGGTCCGTGCCAGAAATGTGCGGCCGCGAAAGTATCACCAAAGCCGCGGTTGAAATTATGCGGACCGCGGTGGCTGAGATTAGGAGAGTTTACTTTTCAGGCAAAAATGAGGAGTGCGGTCCGCGGTAGAATTACGTGGCCGCGAAAAGCCACTACGCGACCGCGATGGAAATATGCAGCTCTTGAAACAAACCTCAGCCTAGATCCAGAAGTTAGGAACGCGTACCGCGGTCAGTATTACGCGACCGCGAAAGCAAGAGTGCGGTCGCGGTGAGAATTACGCAGCCGCAAAACCTCCGCAGGGGTATTTTTGTCCGGAAATTTCAGCTTAGTATAAATAGATCTTTTTCACATTTTTAGGTTAAGTTTTGTTTTTGCCGAGCACGTGAGACGACTGGATATTCTATTTTGTGCAATTTTGTATTAGATTCATCTTTTAACATTAGCTTTTCATCTTTTAATCTAGTATTATGGATGTTATCTTTTTATCATCTGTGATTTCTGCTATTTCCATGAGTAGCTAAACCCATAGCTAGGTTTGTGACCCAACCCTAGTGTGGGTATTTGATGGGTCTTGAATTCTAGGGCTTGAATGTGTATGGGTTAGTAATATTTAGCCTAGTTCTTGCTAGAACTAAGGAATTAGTGGTTGCAAACAATGATTCATGTCTTTATGACTTAGTCTCTACTTGAGAATGAGGGACTAAGTCTAGGAAAACTAGGCTAACAAGGAATTGCGGTGAACTCAAGAAATTGATAGCCTCAATTAAAGCGTTAAACCTAGAGATAGTAATACCCGACTTAAGCTAATTATCACTTGTATTGCATGAATACCCATTTGGACTTGAGAAAGCCAAATTGGGCAGATCACTCAAACTACCGAGAGGTATAGAGTGAGTACCTGGGTGTGATAGCTATATTACGACCCCAATTAATCACAATATTGCCCTAAATTCTTGCTACCTGTTAGATATCCACCTAGGTGGAAGTCACTACCCTAGTCCCTTTAAACCCTTGAAAATCAACATAAAAAATATTGTACTTAGTCTTAACTATTGCATGCTATAGAATAGAAGTAGAAGTAGAAAACAAACCAACCATGTATGGAAGTGTAATTAAGAGCAAAACCCACATCTAGACTCGGATATAAATCTAACTCCAAACAAATTAACTCCCTATGTACTCGACCCCGACCTTGTTGGGTAAAACTGCATCGACCATCTTCGCTACTTAATAATAGTGCAAGCTTGGACCCGACCAATTTTTGGCGCCGTGTCCGGGGAGCTAAACGGTTTTAGCCATATATCTAAGTATTTGTGTGTTTTGTTTTTCTTTCCTTCTGTTTTTCTAATTTGTTTGTGAATTGCTTTTAGGTACCAAATGGCTCTTAACAATGAAGCTCTCGGAAATTTTCTATTGGGGGAGGAGGTAGACGATGATCACGTGGCAACCCGAACCTCAAGCACAAAGGAGAGGCCGATAGCCTCATGATAATATTCCAAACCCTCCCCCAACTCCTCCAAGGGAAGCACACTGGTGTTGCCAAACGAAGGCTATGCAAGTGCAATAGTCCCGCCCCGAATTAGGGTGGGAAACTTTCAACTAACCAATGTCATGCTTACACTCTTGGAACAGAGGGGTTTCTTCACCAGAGCTCCACACCAAAACGCCTACAAGCATCTCAAAGGTTTTGTTGATACATGTTGGGGGAGAAAATAAACTAATGTCTCCGAGGACGCATTAAGGTTGAGGCTTTTCCCATTTTCTCTAAGGGGGAAGGCTTTGGACTGGCTCGAAGGTTACCCAACCATTCCATCACCACTTGGGATGAGTTGGCCAAGAAGTTCATCGCAAAATTCTTTTCTCCCGGTCATATGGCGATTCTAAAAGATGAGATCCTTGCTTTTAAACAAGAGACAAATGAACCGCTTCATGAGATTTGGGAAAGGTATCGGACGACGGTTAAAGAATGTCCGAATAATGATATGATCGAAGCCAGATCCAACAAACATTCTACCGTGGCATCAACACCACCAACCAATACGTAGTTAACCAACTCGCAGGGGGAAACTTTATGAATACGCCATATGCTGAAGCGTGTGAAATACGTGATGAGATGGCGGATACTTCATCGGCGTGGCAAAGTCGAGCTAATGTGCCACAAGGTGATCCCAATGTTATTCACCTACACAAGGAGCTCCATGACCACGGCCAAGCAATAGCCGAGTTGACTACTACCATGAGCCAATTGGCCAAAGCTCAATTGCAATAAGTTCAAGGGCCAAAACAAGTGAATACCATGGAAGGGGTGAATATGGTGGTCAACAAGAGAAGGCAACGAGGTCAACAAGTTCAAGACAATCCGGATCAATTTGAGCAAAGTGGTAGTGGGTACAATCAAGATGATTCATATGATGATCAAAGTGAAGAGGTTCAATATGTGAACAACTACCAAGGTCAATGGTTCAATGCTCTGAATCAACAATGGTGGAGATCCCAATGAAATTGGGAAAATCAAAGTCAACAAGGGAATTGGAATAGCGGCAACAACAACAACCAAAGCAATTGAGGAAACAACAACAATCAAAATTGGGGTAACCAAGGAAACCAAAGCAATTGGGGTGGAAACAATAATAGTAATTGGGGAGGCAATAGCAATCAAGGGGGTTGGAACAACAATAATCAAGAGAATCGGGGTCGGGCTTTCAAAGGCCTCCGATGTATCAACAAGCAAACAACTCGCCTCCATATCCATCACAAGGTCCTAGCTCTTCCAATAATGAGATGGGACGGATCGAGACAATGTTTGAGCAAATGATGAAGAAAAATGCCGACTCTNTTGAGACAAGTAGGTAGTAGGGTACAATCAAGATGATATATATGATGATAAAAGTGAAGAGGTTACAATATTTTAACTATTATCATGGTCAACGGGGCAATGCTACAAATACAACAACAGTAGGAAATCACAAGGTAAAGTTTAGGGAAATACAAGGTCAACAAGGAAATTGGAATAGTGGACAACAACAACAACCAAGGCAAGTTGGGGAACAACAACAATACAAAGTTAGGGGTAATCGAAACGGAAACCAAGGACTAAGTTAGGGTGGACAACAATAATAGCAAGTTGGGGACGACAATAACAATACGAAGGGGGTTGTAACAACAATAATCGAAGGGAAGTCGGGGGTCGGGGTCGGGCTTTCAAAGGCCTCCGATGTATCAACAACCAAACAACCCGCCTCCATATCCATCACAAGGTCCTAGCTCTTCCAACAATGAGATGGGACAGATTGAGACAATGTTTGAGCAAATGATGAAGAAAAGTGCCGACTCCGATGCCCAATTAGCCTCCCACAACACGTCTATCCGCAACTTAGAAGTTCAACTTGGCCAGATTTCTCAAGCTTTGAATACTCGCCCTAAAGGGGCACTACCAAGTGACACGGTGGTGAACCCGAAGGGTGGGAACAATACGGGCCATGCTATAGCGGTGATTATTAGAAGTGGTAGAGGTGGAGTTGCTAATACTTCTAATCCAAGAAAGATTGTGAGTGATGATGTGTTGGTGCAAGATGATGATGAGCAAAGCAATGATATGCAAGTGAATGATGAGAATGTGAATGATGAAGTTAGAATAGACATTGATGACAACGTGGAGGAAACACAAAATGATGTGAACCCCTCTAGGGAACATGTGATAGACATACTGGAAACGGTAGTGCCCAAAGCCAAGGCTCCTTTGCCAAGGCCTCCTCTACCATCTCAAAGGCTCACAAAGCAACACAATGAGAACCAATTCAAGAAATTCATTGATATGATGAAAAGTTTGTCCACAAATGCCGGGATATGCCAAGTTCATGAAGGACATGGTAACAAAGAAGAGATCAATGAACTGTGAAACGATCAAAATGACACATCAAGTGAGTGCCATTATGCACTCCATGGCTCCAAAGTCAGAAGACCCCGGTGCCTTTACAATCCCATGCACTATGGCAGTGCTGATTTCGCCAAAGCTTTGTGTGACTTGGGGGCAAGCTTTAACTTGATGCCCTATTCTGTGTTCAAGACATTGGGGATTAGGAAACCAAGACCCACATCCATGAGGTTGCAAATGGCGGAAAGGACAATGAAAAGGCCATAGGGGATAATAGATGATGTGCTAGTTCGGGTCGACAAGTTCATACTTCCCGTAGATTTTGTGATACTTGACTGTGAGGTTGACTTCGAGGTACCGATCTTATTAGGAAGACTTTTTCTAGATACAGGGAAGGCCTTAGTTGATGTGGAAGCAGGGAAGCTCACCTTCCGGGTGGGCAATGAAAAAATATTGTTCCATGTTTGCAAGTCAATGAGGCAACCTACTAGCAACGAAGTGTGTTCGTTTGTGGATCTTGTGACCGAAGTGATTGTTGAAGACACAAGTGCTGTGATTAATGTGGAAAATCCATTGGAAGATATGTTGTTGAATCATGATGTGGATGATAAGGAAGGCTTGGTGGAGTATGTTAATGCTTTGCAAGGAATGGGTTCATAAACATATGAGCCCCGGAAACTTTCCTTGTATCTTGAGAACCGGGAGACTCCACCAACAAAGCCCTCAATCGAGGAGCCTCCCATATTGGAGTTGAAGCCTTTGCCTTCACACCTCATATATGAGTTCTTAGGCCGTTGTTCCATTTTACCTGTTATTCTTTGCTCGTGCTTAACTAACGTGTAGGTAGATGCCATCCTTGCGGTGCTCCAAAGGAGGAAGAAGGCAATGGGTTATCTTAGGCATTACTAACTAATCCACTATGTCAGTCTCTTGGGGGTCCATCTCATCTGAAAACTTTTCCTCTTGGACATTGGCGGACATTCGGGGTACAAGCCCCGCCTTTTGCATGCACAAAATCATATTGGAGGAGGAAGCCAAAACCTCCATAGGACATCAAAGAAGGTTGAACGAGGCCATGCAAGAGGTCATCAAGAAACAGGTCATCAAATGGTTGGATGCTGGGGTTGTCTACCCCATTTCTGATAGTTCATTGAGTTCACCGGTACAATATGTCCCAAAGAAGGGGGGCATGACTGTGATTACAAATGACAAAAATGAGTTGATCTACACAAGAACTGTCACCGGTTATAGGAAGCTCAACAAAGTGACTCGAAAAGATCATTTTCCGCTTCCACTTCTTGATCAAATGTTGGATAGGCTAGCCGGACGTGATTATTATTGTTTCTTCGATGGGTATTCCGGATATAATCAGATTCTTATTGCACCCGAAGACCAAGAGAATACCACCTTCACTTGTCCTTATGGCATATTTGCATTCTCAAGGATGCCGTTTGGTTTATGTAATGCACCGGCTACTTTGCAGCGGTGTATGATGGCAATATTCATGGATATGGTGGAGCACTTCCTCGAGGTTTTCATGGATGATTTTTTTGTTGTGGGTGATTCTTTTGAACAGTGTTTGGATAATTTTGATAAGGTATTGGCACGTTGTGAAGAGACCAACTTGGTGCTTAATTGGGAGAAGTGTCACTTTATGGTTGAGGAGGGCATTTTCCTCGGCCATAAAATCTCCAAGAATGATATTGAAATGGATAAAGCAAAAATTGAAGTGATATCAAAACTCCCTCCTCCTACTTGCATAAAAGGAGTGAGGAGCTTTCTAGGCCACCCGGGGTTTTACCGCTGATTCATCAAGGATTTATCAAAGGTGGTGAACTCCTTGTGCAAGTTGTTGGAAAAAGATGCAAAATTTGTGTTCAATGATGATTATATGAAGGCTTTTGAGCTACTCAAGTATAGGTTGACTACCACTCCCATCATTACCGCACCAAATTGGAGCTTACCATTTGAGCTCATGTGTGATGCTAGCGATGTGGCGGTAGGAGCGGTATAGGGGCAAAGAATCAACAAGATATTCCATCCGGTATACTATGGTAGTAAGACCATGAATGACGCCCAAGTCAACTATACAGTGACCGAGAAAGAACTCTTAGCCATTGTCTTTGCTATGGAAAAGTTCTGCCCGTACCTCATGGGTACCAAAGTAATTGTTCACACCGATCACGCGGCGCTTCGTTATTTGATGAGTAAGAAGGATTCAAAGGCTAGATTGATGAGGTGGGTACTTCTTCTGCAAGAGTTTGATCTTGAAATCATGGACCGAAAAAAAGAGTGAGAATCAAGTGGCGGACCACTTGTCCCGTTTGGAAGAGGAGGGGAGGCCCCATGATGGCCTTGAGATCAATGGTTCATTTTCGGATGAACAACTCCTTTCCATGTCTTTGACCGGGATGCCTTGGTTCATCGATGTGGCTAACTATCTTGTGAGTAGAATTGTCCCGAATGAGTTCTCTTCAAACCAAACAAAGAAGCTCAAACGAGACTGCTTGGTTCATCAAAGTTTGACAGTTCGACCTCGCTCGAACTGGGACTCAGGCTAAGTGCCTTCGCCATCAAAGTTTGACAGTTCGACCTCGCTCGAACTGGGACTCAGGCTAAGTGCCTT
>NW_017673543.1:37425-60445 GCF_001879085.1 Nicotiana attenuata
TTAGGTCTGATCATGGAACTGAATTTGAAAATGCTAAGTTTGCTGAATTTTGTGATGAGCATGGCATAGATCATAATTTTTCTGCCCCTAGGACTCCACAACAAAATGGAGTAGTTGAAAGAAAGAATAGGACACTTGAAGATATGGCTAGGACTATGCTTCTTTCTAGTAAACTGTCCCATAGCTTCTGGGCAGAAGATGTAAACACTGCATGTTATATCATTAATAGGTGCATGACTAGACCTCTTGTAGAGAAGACTCCCTATGAGTTACTTAAAGGGAGAAAACCAAATATATCCCATCTTAGGGCATTTGGATGCAAGTGCTTTGTGCACAATAATGGAAAGGACTCCCTAGGTAAGTTTGATCCCAGAAGTGATGAGGGAGTATTCTCGGGATATTCTTCACATAGCAAAGCTTATAAAGTGTACAACAAAAGAACTATGTGTGTAGAAGAAAGTGTACATGTAGTTTTTGATGAAACTATCATTCTTTCTGAGAGACAGGAACATGAAGATGAAGCTATTGGGCTGGTAAAAGAATTAAGTGAAGTCACAGCTCAAGCTGAAGCTGCACCAAAAGAAGGAATAGGTGATGGAACATGTTCTTCCATCCAGGGCAACCTGACATGGGGAACTGAACAAAGAAGAAATGAATCTAATCCCCAAATGGAACCTGTCCATGAGCATGTTCCTCAGCAACAGAACATGGGAGAAACATCAAACCGAAACCAGTTGGCTGTGAAACCTTACAAGTATCAAAATTCTCATCCCATTGAGAAAATTATTACTGATCTAACTTCCGGAGTTAAAACTAGATCTTAATTAAATAATCTGTGTGCTTTTGATGCATTCTTATCTCTTATTGAACCTAAAAATGTTGCTGAAGCTTTGTAGGATGCATACTGGTAAATGCAATGCAAGAGGAACTCAATCAGTTTGAAAGGAGTGAAGTTTGGCATTTGGTTACAAGACCCAAGGACATATCAGTAATTGGCACTAAATGGGTCTTCAGAAACAAACTTGATGAAGATGGAACTGTTACAAGGAATAAGGCAAGGTTGGTGGTCCAAGGTTATAGCCAAGAGGAGGGCATAGACTAGTATGAGACCTTTGCTCCAGTTGCAAGATTGGAGGTAATAAGACTCCTCATAGCCTTTACAACACACATGGAATTTACCCTTCACCAGATGGATGTGAAGAGTGAGTAAGAAGTATTTGTCAAACAACCTCTAGGGTTTGAAAGCAAGGAGTGTCCAGATCATGTATACAAACTGGACAAGGCACTCTATGGACTCAAGCAGGTTCCTAGAGCATGGTATGAACGACTATCCAAATTCCTGCTTGAACATGGATACAAAAGAGGTAAGATTGACAGTACTCTATTCTTGAGGGAAAAAGGTAAGGATCTACTAGTAGTACAAATATATGTTGATGACATAATTTTTGGGGCAACCACTGAAAAACTTAGTAAGGAATTTGCTAAATTAATGGGGAGTGAATTTGAAATGATGGGTGAGCTTAACTTTTTCTTAGGCTTACAGATCAAACAAAACCCAAATGGAACCATGATCTATCAGTAGAAATATGCAAAAGAGTTGATTAAGAAGTTTAAAATGGATGAATCAAAGGAAATAGACACTCCTATTGCAACAACTACTAAATTAGACATAGATGAACCTGGTTCATCTGTTGATCAGAATTGTATAGGGGTATGATTGGTTCACTTTCGTATCTTACTGCTAGCAGACCTGACATTATCTTCAGTGTAGGGCTTTGTGCTCGATTTCAAGCAAATCCTAAGGAATCCCACTTGACTGCTGTCAAGAGGATATTGAGATACTTGAAAGGCACTATTGACCTTTACCTTTGGTATCCTAAAGGTAATAACTTTAATCTAGTAGGATATGCTGATGCTGACTATGCAGGTTTCCTTGTGGATAGGAATAGCACCTTAGGTATGGCTCATTTTCTTGGTTCATGTCTAGTATCATGGGCCACTAAAAAGCAGAATTCAGTGGACTTATCCACATCTGAGGCTGAGTATGTTGCTGCTGCCTCTTGTTGTGGTCAACTGTAGTGGATCAAACAGCAGTTGATGGATTTTGGTATTGAAGTTGGTTGCATCCCTATTTTTTGTGATAACACTAGTGCTATTAGTATGACTAAGAATCTGGTTCATCATAAGAGAACTAAGCACATAGATGTTAGACATCATTTTGTTAAGGGACAACTATGAGAAAGGATTGATCACAATAGAATTTTGTGCTACTGATAAGCAAATTGCTGACATCTTTACAAAAGCACTGATTAGAGAAAGCTTTGAAAGGAACAGGTTAGAATTAGGGATGATTAAGATAACCTAATAGGACCAGTTCAGAATGCACAATGAAAAAAAATATGAAAAAAAATATTTTTTTTTGGTTAGAAAATCTGGAACTTATGTAAATATCTAGATTAATCTTTGATCAGTCTCATACTGTAAATAGTATACTCCTGTGACATGTGTTGATATGACTCACTGATCTCTAATAAAATTTTCTCTATTTTGGTAAATAGAGGCATGATCAAGAGGATTCTTAGTAAAGAACCTGGTCTATCAGTACTGGTTCATCTGAATAACAAGGTATGTTTTCTACACTCTGCACAATTAGAAATATTAATATTTAATTCATGAGCAGAGTCCTACCTATAATCAAAAACATCAGAAAAACCTGTCCTTTTAATTTTGAACTAGTTTCGTCTTCATTAGAATTCTCACCGCACAAAATGCCTAAAATCTAAGGAAGCCTAACCGCTCATTCAACCTGAAATTTCAGGTTGATTGGACTTCTAATTGACTGCAAAAAGCTACCATTAGTCATTATTTAATCCTCTCTCTTTAAAAACCATCATCACCATCTGCCACCCTCATAATTCCAAAACCGTCGAAATACCTTTTGCTCTCAATTCTTCTCTCTTCCAAAAGCCAAACTCAAAAAACCTCTTACAAAATTAGCAACAATGTCTAACCCTCAAGATAACCCGGGCACCCTTCCATAACCTACCCCTTCTGATTCCTCCACACCTCCTCAACCCAACTCAACCCCCCAACCTAGGAAGAGATGAGTTAAGATGCTTGCTCGCAAAAATGTGGCTACAGGTGCACTTTCAAAAAGACTGAACGCGCAATCGAAGGCTAGCCAAGCCTAAGAATCTGAAAACTCAGATGATTCCTTCAAATCTGCGAGCGAGGGGGCTAGGAATTGGGTCTTCTGATTCTGAGAAGGTTCAAAATCCTCATTCAGAGGTATGCTCCGTTTTGGTTGAAAATCTAGATAATAGGTTTGTTCTAGTTGGGTTTGTTATGAATGTGGAAATACTTGAGTCAAGAAGGAGAGGAGGTAACAATAAAAGTGAAAAAGAAAATGAGAGTGAGGGTGTAAGCAGTGATGTGAGGGGAAGAGGGATAGAAGTGGCTGATTCTTCACCCACCTCTGAGATGGTTAGACTAGCTATTTGTGGGGCTAAGGATGAAGTAGTAGTAGAAAGTAGCAAGAAAATAGGGGGAAGTGGATCAGGAGAGGCTGCTGAAGGGTTGGTAAATTTAAGTTCACATGTGGATGAACCCGGTTCATCTATTGAGGAAACCCTAGTAGGCCTTCTGAAGAAAGTAGGTGCTAGTTACAAACCCAAGAAAAGGAGAACCCCAACCCCTAAGGTTCCCAGCACTGCAAAGAATACCAAGAAAAGAAAGGTTGTTTCTCCAAAAACTGCTGAGATTCCCTTGCTAAAGGGAAGAGCCACAAGAAGTATGGTGAAGCAGAGTGAGAGTGAGTTACAAAGAGCTATGGCAGAAAGCAAGAAGAAGAGGATGGACAAAGGGAAAGCTAAGGTTATAGAGCCTGCTGAGGCTGTTGATGTGGATGAGATGGAACAGGTCCATCAGGAAGAAAACACAACTGTGGAGGTTCAGACCCCCAAGCCCAAAAAGACCAAGACTTCTTCCAAGAAGTATTCATCTGTGTCTAAGACTGCTGAACCTTCATTGGTCTAGAGTACAAGGTCTGATGTGAATACCAAACAAGTTAGAATTGCTAAGGAGGAGGAATGGAGGGGTGAAGAAGAGAGTGAGTTTGATGCTGAACAAGACAAGCTGGCTAAGTTTGGCAAAAGAAAAATCTTGAAGGGTAGAATATTGAAGGATTTGGTGGAACCAGGGATGGTTCAATTGGTTGATGCACTAGCTACTCAGGGGTGGAAGGACATGGTCCTTCAGTTGGATGGAAGGCTAGCAAGGAATGAGATCATTGAATTCATGGCCAATGCAGAGGTCAAGGATGGCAGAGTTACTAGCCAGGTTAAAGGGGTTCAAGTGACCTTTGATGCAGAGAAGCTGGGTGAGATCCTTGACATCCCTGCTGAAGTGTATGATGACTACACAAGGCAAAGATGGACAAGTCTGGATTCCCTTCCTACTGCCCTTGAAATCACTAGGAGATTCTGTGATGTTACAGAAGTGAATGAGGCCAAGGTTGTGCATAAGAGTTAAATGAGGCCTTGCCACAAAGTCCTGTTTGAATTTGTCAACAAGTGCCTACTGCCTAGGCAGGAAAGAAGGCACATTGCTAAATATATGGACCTGGTTTTGATGGAGTGTCTTGAAAGTGGAAGGCAGATCAACTGGCCTGCATTCAGCATAAAGCTACTGGACAGGGTTATCAATGGCTCCAAGGCCCATGCCACCCCTTATGGGTTTATTCTGACTACTGTTCTGGATTGTTACAAGGTGCCCCTGAAGAAGTGGGAGATGGCCACAAGCAAAGACCAGTTTGGCATCAACACTTTGATTGCTTGTGACTGTGCAGTCTATGCCATTCCCAATGAACCTGGTTCATCCAAGCAGACACCTATCAATAGCAAAGTCAGAGTTCTAGTGCAGGAGAGTGGGGCAAAGGATGCTGAGATGCTAGGCTGAAGGCTCGTTTAGCAGAGGTTGAATCTGAGAGAGATGCTCTCAGAACTGAGCTCACAAAAGAAAAGGAGAAGAATGATGGCATTCTTCAAAATATGCTGAACCTTCTCTAAGCCCAAACCCAACCCTCCAGCTCTTCCAAGCCTTAGGTTATCTAGCCTTCATTTCCTGAACCTTGTCTAAAACCTTCAGTGACCCAGATTAGGGATTTTTTGTTGTTTTGCTCATGTTTTGACTATTTTTGTTTCTTTTTATGGATTGTGGTAGAAACATATCTCCTATTAGTGAAGTTGACTGGTTTTGCTCTTGTTGACTATTTATATTTCCTTGATAGTTTGAATATAAGCTCTTGTTGACTATTTATATTTCCTTGATAGTTTGAATATGTTTGCTTGACTACAGATGATTAATCCATGATTGTACTTGCAGTTGCCCCAGTGGCCATAAGTAATTGTTAAAATTCTGGGAATCACACTGTGTTTATGCAACTTTTCGATGATGCCAAAAGGGGGAAGAGATATTGTGCTTTATATATTCTGAATACGTGATGTATATAACCTAATGAACCTGGTCCTTGATGATAAGATAATTTTCTAACTTTGTATTGATGAATAAGTTGAGTTCTGACAGGGCCTAAGTGAGTGAAAAGCATAGAGTTTGTCATCATCAAAAAGGGGGAATTTGTTGGCCCAAGTACAGGTGAAGTTTTGAAGACCGACAAAGGAACTCAGACATGGACCAGGTCCATCATTGTGAGGCACAGTTATGGTCAACTCAAACATGTGAGATGCATGTGAAAGAGATAAACCTAACTTACCAGAAGTGATATCTCCTGATCATGATCGAAAAGGTTGCATATTGATAAGGAGAAAGACTCCTTACAAATAGAGAACACGGCTTAAGAAAAGGACAGATTTAGAGGATGAGATCAACTAGAACTCTTCCACCATGGAAGAGTAGCATCAGAATTCTAGTTAATCTCAAATTGCTAACTCCTTAAATATCAGTGTTGTTCTCTTTTACAGGTAACGCACATAAGTAGAAGTTAAACGTGAATTGAGAGAAAAATAGCAAGGCAACTTTGCAAGCAATTTATGTGTGATTCAAGCGTGCAAACCTGAAGCTACTTGAACCAGATAGAAGACAAGTTCCAAGTGTCTATCTTTTATTCTAGTTCAATTGTAGTAGGTGATTTTATATTGTACCTTTCGGCTTTATCTAGAAGCAATTGTGCTAGGTACTTAGAGTTTTCAAGTTAGAGTTAACTTGAAGTTATCGCAACAGTTGAGGCTGTGTGCTACAACAGGATTAGAGTTAATCCTAGGTTTACAAAAGTGTTTTGTAAATGCAGGTTTTGGCTCAGTGATTTTAGTGGAGAGTTTGGGAAAATCCTACTGGAAAGTAGGTCGTGGTTTTTTCACCTTTTGAGCCAGGTGTTTTCCACGTAAAATCTTTGTGTTCTTTAATTTCTGTACTTATTATTCCGCAACAGTAGTAGTTAGAACACGTAGAAGAACCAGGTCCTTCTATAATCAAGTTAAGCGAAAAATTGGGTACCAAACAAATCACCCCTCTCTTGTGTGGTATTGAAGTATTAAGCATCACAAAATGATATGAACGCATCTCGGGAACATGTGATAGACATACCGGAAATGGTAGTTCCCAAAGCCAAGGCTCCTTTGTCAAGGACTCCTCCACCATATCCTTAAAGGCTCGCCAAACAAAACAATGAGAACCAGTTCAAGAAATTTATTGATATGATGAAAATTTTGTCCATAAATGTACCTTTGGTTGAAGCTCTAGAACAAATGCCGGGATATGCCAAGTTCATGAAGGACTTGGTAACGAAGAAGAGATCAATGAACTATGAAACGATCAAAATTACACATCAAGTGAGTGCTATTGTGCACTCTATGGATCCGAAGTTAGAAAACCCCGGTGCCTTTACAATTCCATGCACTATTGGTAGTGTTGATTTCGCCAAAGCTTTGTGTGATTTGGGGGGAACAATTAACTTGATGCCATATTCTGTGTTCAATACATTGGGGATTAGGCACCCAAGGCCCACATCCATGAGGTTGCAAATGGCAGACAGGACAATGAAGAGGCCATTGGGGATAATTGATGATGTGATAGTTCGTGTCGACAAGTTCATACTTCCCGTGGATTTTGTGATACTTGACTGTGAGGTTGACTATGAGGTGCCGATCATATTGGAGAGACCTTTCCTAGCTACATGGAAGGCCTTAGTTGATGTAGAAGAAGGGGAGGTCACCTTCCGGGTGGGTGATGAAAAAGTTGTGTTCCATGTCTGCAAGTCAATGAGGCAGCCCAATAGCAATGACGTATGTTCATTTGTGATCTTGTGACTGAAGTGATTGTTGAAGACACAAGTGCTGTGATTAATGTTGAAGACGCTTTGGAAGCCGTATTGTTGAATCTTTATGTGACTGATGATGAAGGCTTGGTGGAATATGTCAATGCTTTGCAAGGAATGGGTTGTTATACCTATGAGTCCCGGAAACTTTTCCTTGGATCTTGAGAATCGGAAGACTCCACCAACAAAGATCTCAATCGAGGAGCCTCCCATATTAGAGTTGAAGCCTTTGCCTTCACACCTCAGGTATGAGTTCTTAGGCCCTTGTTCCACTTTACTTGTTATTATTTCTTCGTGCTTAACAAACGTGCAGGTAGATGCCACCCTCGCGGTGCTCCAAAGGAGGAAGAAGGCAATAGGTTGGACATTGGCGGACATTCGGGGTATAAGCCCCACTTTTTGCATGCATAAAATCATATTGGAGAAAGATGCCAATCCCTCCGTGGAATATCAAAGAAGATTGAATGAGGCCATGCAAGAGGTTGTCAAGAAAGAGGTTATCAAGTGGTTGGATGCTGGGGTTGTCTACACCATTTCTGATAGTTCATAGACTTCACCGATACAATGTGTCCCATAGAAGGGGGGCATGACTGTGATTACAAATGACAACAATGAGTTGATCCCCACAAGAACTATTACCGGTTGGAGGGTATGCATGGATTATAGGAATCTCAACAAAGTGACTCGGAAAGACCATTTCCCGCTTCCGTTTCTTGATCAAATGTTAGATAGGTTAGCCGGACGTGCTTATTATTGATTCTTTGATGGGTACTCCAGGTATAACCAGATTCTTATTGCACCTGAAGACCAAGAGAAGACCACCTTCACTTGTCCGTATGGCACATTTGCATTCTCAAGGATGCCGTTTGGATAATGTAATGCACCGGCTACTTTTCAGCGATGTATGATGGCAATATTCACGGATATGGTGGAGGAATTCCTCGAGGTTTTCATGGACGATTTCTCTGTTGTGGGGGATTCTTTTGATGAGTGTTTGAATAATCTTGATAAAGTCTTGGCACCCTGTGAAGAGACTAACTTGGTGCTTAATTAGGAGAAGTGTCACTTTATGGTTGAGGAGGGCATTGTCCTCAGCCATATGATCTCCAAGAATGGTATTGAAGTGGATAAAGCAAAAATTGAAGTGATATCAAAACTTCCTCCTCCTACTTCCGTCAAAGGAGTGAGGAGCTTTCTAGGGCATACGGGGTTTTACCGTCGGTTCATCAAGGATTTATCAAAGGTGGTGAACCCCTTGTGCAAGTTGTTGGAAAAAGATGCAAATTTTATGTTCAAAGATAATTGCATGAAAGCTTTTGAGCTATTCAAGTATAGGTTGACTACCACTCCCATTCTCACCGCACCAAATTGGAGCTTACCATTTGAGTTGATGTGTGATGCTAGCGATGTTGCGGTAGGAGCGGTATTGGGGAAAAGAATCAACAAGTTATTCCATCCAGTCTACTATGCTATTAAGACCATGAACGACGCCCAAGTCAACTATACGGTGACCGAGAAAGAACTCTAAGCCATTGTCTTTGCTATGGAAAAGTTCCGCCCATACCTCATCGGTACCAAAGTGATTTTTCACACCGATCACGTGGAGTTTCACTATTTCATGAGTAAGAAGGACTCAAAGACTAGATTGATGAGGTGGGTACTTCTTCTACAAGAGTTTGATCCTTAAATCATAGACTGAAAAGGGAGTGAGAATCAAGTGGCGGACCACTTGTCCTGTTTGGATGAGAAGGGGAGGCCCCATGATGGCCTTAAGATCAATGATTCGTTTCCGGATGAACAACTCCTTTCCATGTCTTTGACCGGAACGCCTTGGTTTGCCGATGTGGCTAACTATCTTGTGAGTGGAATTATCCCGAATGAGTTCTCTTCAAATAAAAGGAAGAAGCTCAAACGGGACTGCTTGGATTATATTGGGACGAGCCATATCTTTTTAAAATTTGCACTGATGGTGTTATCCGGAGATGTGTTCCAGAAGAAGAGCAATTAGGTATTATTGAAGATTGTCATTCCTCACCTTATGGTGGTCACCATGGTGGGGCGAGAACTACTACAAAGGTCCTAAGCTGTTGATTCAATTGGCATACCTTGTACAAAGATGCTAGCGAGCTTGTTAAGCACTGTGATAATTGCCAAAGAGCTGGTGGGATTTCTAAGAAGAATGAGATGCCGCTCACCACCATTCTTGAGATTGATATTTTTAATGTATGGGGCATCGACTTTATGGGTCCTTTTGTGAGTTCATGTGGGAACACCTATATTCTTGTTGATGTGGATTATGTTTCCAAATGGGTTGAAGTTGTGGCTTTGCCTAACAATGAAGCACGGAGTGTGGTGGCATATTCACAAGGTTTGGCAGACCAAGGGCCATTATCAGTGATGGGGGTTCTCTTTTTTGTAACAAAGCCTTTGATACTTTACTCTCTAAGTGTGGTGTCACTCACAAGGTGTCAACTCCCTATCACCCCTAAGCAAGTGGACAGGTTGAGGTCTCCAACAGGGAGATCAACAGTATTCTATCCAAGACTGTCAATGCAAACCAGGCTGACTGGTCAAGTAAACTTGACGATGCTTTATGGGCCTATAGAACATCTTACAAGACTCCAATTGGTATGTCTTCGTATCGGTTGGTATTTGGGAAAGCATGTCACCTCCCGGTGGAATTAGAGCATAAGGCCATGTGGGCGTTGAAGAAGTTGAACCTAGAATGGGATGTAGCTGCCAATCTTTGGGTGGAGCAATTGAATGAACTTGATGAGTTGCGGTTCCATGCTTATTCCAGTTTGTCCTTGTATAGGGACAAGATGAAGTACCTACATGATAAGTATATCCAGAACAAAGAATTCAAAGAAGGTGACCTTGTTCTCTTATTCAACTCTCGGTTACGGATGTTTCTGGGAAAGCTAAAGTCAAAATGGAGTGGTCCCTTTGAAGTGGTGCATGCGACTCCTTTTGGTGCTTTAGATTTGAAACACAAGAATGGTGAGATCTTTAGAGTCAATGGACACCGAGTGAAGCACTACCTTGGTAAGGTTGATAATGGCCACGTTGTGGAATTGATCTATTTTAAGTGATTAATGGTAACATGCCTCGTGCCGCGACGTTAAATCAGGCGCTTCTTGGGAGGCAACCCATGTGTTTTTTCTTTCTTTTGATTTTCTTCTTAGATTAGACATTGTTTTGGACTAACTAGTTGTGAAGTGTGTGTAGGAATTGGTTGTGCAGTGCAGGAAATTAACAAGGGAAAAAGTGGCTAAGTGTCAAAAGTTTGCGGACCGCGCCCAGGAATTCGCGGACCGCGTAAGCACTTCGCGTCCGTACAACTTTGACGCGAACCGTGAAGCTGGTTTTTTGGAAAATGCCAACTCTCTAAAGTTGTCCTGTCAAAGTCCCTTTAGCTTTCGCGGCCGTGTTCACATTTTCGCGGACCGCAGTAATTTGGCGGCCGCGGTCAATATTTCGCGGACCGCGACACTGTGTTTGAAGCAGCTCTACAAAAAGGTAACGAGTGCGGACCGCGATAAAATTTCACGGCTGCACTCAGCTAAGGCGGTGGGTTCCACAGTGTCTAAGTATAAATAGGGGTTCCTTGAACATTTTACACATTATGAACCCTGCCTTTTCACAGCACCTAAAAGCACTGTTCATCTCTTCTAGCTTTCAATTTTCATCTCATTCACATCAAGAGTTCATTTCCTACTACAATTTTACAACTAGTATGCTCAATTCCATGATATGATTTTATCATTTTCTTTTCTTTTCTCCTTGTTTTAATTTTTCTTTTTAGTTAGGATTGAAAGCATGCTCTAATGACAAATTAATATTTCATTGTTGCTTAAATACATGTGGGTAATGTATGTATGCTTATTGGGGGACGAGGTTAGTAACATTGAAAGTTTAATTGCTATAATTTGTGTAGTTAGTGAAAACCCTAGTTATAAGTGTTCTTTAGTGCCGATTTCAAATGATTTTCGCAGTCGCGGTCACTTTTCTGAGGCCCCCGATAAGGAATGAGGCCGCGTCCAGAACTTTGCGGTCCGCGATACCCCACCTTCAAAGCACTAAGGATTGTTTAGCTTTTGCGGCCGCGGTTACTTTTTCGCGGTCCGCAATTTGACCTTTACGGCCGCGTCCATGTTTTCGCGGTCCGCGTTTCTAAACTTCAGAGAGCTTATAAATTGCTTCCGCGGCCGCGTTCACTTTTACGCGGTCCGTGGTGGGCATTTCGCGGCCGCACTCACTTTTACGTGGTCCGCGGTGCCCTATTTTGAGAAGCAGTGTTGCATTTCATCTGTAGTTTGTTTACCACATGCTTGAAGCCCTCTATGTTGTAGACAATGGTCCATTCCCAAGGTAGAGGAGATACATCCAAAGGGAGGGCAGAACCCTCCCGAGTCAGGGCTAAAGGAAAGACTAAGATACCCCCAGCAGTGCAAAAGTCGATTGGCAAGTTAAGAGCCTCCATCAAAGCTACAGATAGAGCAGCGGACCATTCAGACACTAGTGAGTATGTCCCCTCCCAGGAAGCTTCTGAAGGAGACTCTATGCCAACACATGTCCCCACACAATTCCAGGGGACATTTCATCTAGTTGATGAACCTACCTCCTCTTCTGAGTCGTCTGATGGCTCAGAGGAAGGTAGTGAGGCTTCGACACCATCTTCCCCACCTGCTATACCTTTGAGAGAGAGTTCATAGAGAGAGACCTCCTTCCCCACAATCCAAATGTCAAGAGGCCGTTCGAGGAGAGAAAAGGGTAGAAATTTTTCAGCAGCAAAGTTCTGGATGCAAATGAATAACTTGTCAAAGAGTTCTATGCAAACGTTTCCCACATCAAAAAGGGCACCACTGTGACAAAGGTCCGGAACTTGAAGATCCGGTTTGATGAACACACATTGAACGA
This sequence comes from Nicotiana attenuata, assembly GCF_001879085.1. Lineage (NCBI taxonomy): Eukaryota > Viridiplantae > Streptophyta > Magnoliopsida > Solanales > Solanaceae > Nicotiana > Nicotiana attenuata. The sequence continues at coordinate 49,676 of NW_017673543.1, forward strand.
GTATGCCGGTTTTGAGGATGTGGAAGTCGTGCAATACTTGGAGAAGCTGGAACTAGATGAAGCAGCCTGTCCATGGCTAGCAGAGATACTAGCTCCAGCGACGACACCGGCATGGCTCACAGCTAGAGTCCCAATAGCCAGAAACACCCCCATCTTTGAAGCCAAAGGGTGGTCCACATTTGTGTGCAGCCGGCTGGACCCGTGTCAGCAAGATAATGTCCTCCCACTCACCCGGGCAGTCTTGATAGCCTCCATCATGGCGGGGTATCCTATCAATGTGGGGAACCTCATGTACTATCACATCACAAAGGCAGTTGGAAGGGAAGAAAGATCCTACCCCTACCCCAACTTCCTCACGATGTATTTCGAGGACCAAGAAGTTGAGACGAAGCATTATGACATAAAGGCAAAGCCTAAAAAGCCCTTCTCCTGGTACAACCTCCAAGGACCAGAAAACCCTAAAGCAAAGGGTAAAGCCGCTATCTCCACTGGCCAGTCTAAAGAGCCTAGGGTAGTGGCCATCGAGTCAGAGCCTTCCACAGCAGGGGGTCCTTCAGCTGCCATGCCTCCTCCTTCATCTGGGCCATCCTTCACAGTGCAATTATATGTGCCCTCATCTTTCACTTACCCTCAGATTGCACTACGGATTTCTCAAACATTATCCAGCATCAACAACTGGATGCAGGCAGCTACATCAAAGCTTTCTGTCTTATCCAGTGCACTAGCAACACAGTCAGCCCCAGCACAACTTCAAGTACCTCCATCAGTGGAGGATTCATGGAAGGAGCTTCGGGACAACCAGAAGAAGCTCCTGGACAACCAAAAGATGATCCTGAAGACTTTGGATACACAGGGTAAGGCCATCAAGGATCTGGGCAAGCAAATGAAGAAGATGAAGAAGACTCGGTCCTCAAAGGAGTCATTGGAGAAGCTGAAGAAGAGGGTAGAGAGGTTTACTTCTGCTGGAGACATCCCACTAGATTTGCTCATGGAGGAGCAAGTCCCAGCAGCATAGGCGGTAGAGCATGAGGCACCAGTAGCTGGCCAGTCTGAGGAGCCGGTTGCCGCTACACATAGTGCTGAGGAGATGATCTAGATTCTCCGCAACCCCGTGGTCCCCTGGTCAAAGGATTTCGAGATCCAGTTAGAGGACCCAGAGGGAGCTGCGGATCCTATGCAGTCCGAGGACCCCACTCATATGCCGGACCCGATGCAGACCACATAGGGAGTTTTCTTTACTCTCTACTCCTCTCCCTAATCTTATTTTGATATTAGCATTGAGGACAACGCTATCTTTTATTTGGGGGGTGATCTATTTTGATTGGTTATGATTTGCTGACATTGGTGTGTAATAACCATGATACTATTTCTCTTTATCTTTACTTCTCTTTATTTTTACTTTTGTTATGCATATATTCGTTACTTTCACATTTTGGTATGTATATATTCGTTACTTTCACATTCTGGTATGTATATATTTTTACCATTTGATGTACATATTCATTTTCATTTATGTATGTATTCGCTTTACTTCAAGTTGTATATATTCATTTTAATTTTCGTAGTTTACTTCATAACTTCTTTCGTAATTTTAATTCATAACTTCTTATTTCCTTTAGTAGTTTCTTTTTAAGTTGTTAGCTTCTTTTTATGTTTTATGAGAATAATAAGCCTTTGGTTTTCTTAATGCCACTGTTCTTTCCAAAGGTGGATGTTGTGTGAACCGGGTGGCTCTTCCCAACGATGGATGGCGTGACAACCTTCTTAAGGGATTGAGTCCATCTTCTTTATGTTTTGGTGTAAATAGTAGTAATGAATAAAAGTGTCTCAAGCAGGCTTCACTTGGTCCTAACACGTTTACCTTCGACCTTATGGTTAGAAACAAGTTGATTGTCAAAGAATGGTTCTAGTTGTGACCTTTAGACTCTTGTGTTGACTAAACAATCATCGCATGGTTTCTTGGAGCCATTTGTGATGCTTAATCTTAGCTAAGGTTGTTGTGGGCCCTCGACTCTATTCTCTTTAATAATCCAACAGCTTGTGAGGTGAGGTATTGAGTTGCAAGTCCAAGTTCCGTGCCAACAAGTCTAGAACTTGCCCTGAATGTTTGTCTAGGAGAAATTCTAAGTGTAGCTCGACTTGAGAGATGATTGTAGGCTCGCCTTGATCCAATTTGAAACTTGAAAGCTTTTGTAGCCTACCAATATGATATCCCTAGTCAACTCCTTTGAGTCGAAGCCCTTTTTCTTTTAATAACCACGATACAAGCCTTTGTTCGTTCTATAATGACCCTCTCTTGGCACCCTATCTTTCCTTAGCATTCACAATTGGCAAAAGCATAAGTTTGGGGGAGAGACGAGGAATGTGAAAGTGATAAAAAGGTACAAAATGAAGAAAAGGAAAGGCAAAAGAAAAGAATGAAAAGCCAAAAAGAAATATGCCAACAAGAAAGTGAATAAGATAGAAACGTGAAGGGATTCAAAGAAAAAAATGATGAAAGGCATGGAATGATTAGAAAAGGAGAAAATGATCGTCATGAGCAAGAAAGAGTGACAGTGTATCTCTCTAGTTCCCCTAATGAAGAAGAAAATGATCAAAGAGTCAAGAAAGTATAAGCCGAAATGAGAAAATGGAGTGCTTAAGGAAAGATGAAACCATCATATGCCAATAAGTCCTACCTTGATCCAAAAGCCTTCATTACATTCCAAAAGCCATATATGATTTCGAGTTGAGTGAGATTACATTAGTAGTGATTTACATAAGGGGCAAGCTTATGATACTTAGAGCCGGACTTGTGACATTCCCTTGAGAGAGATGAGCGTACTTCTCCACAATCCTTGTTTTGTGTGCTACAATCTAAAGTGAGATTTGCTTATGGAGAGTAGAGGAGGAAGAGTTTGGGTTCCACAATGACCTACGTAGTAGAGCGAGCTTCCCTGGTAGGTTAAGTCAACTCCTGATGCTCTTGTGTCGCATTAGAACTATGGTACTCAAAAGGTTGTGTGTTGTTGATAATTCATTGGCGTTGAGGGTAATTTCTAGTCCCAATTGATGCATGTTTGATTCACATTAGGGTATCTGAAATATCATTCTATTTTGTTTTAGTAGAGATGGGAACTACCTTATTTGCTTGAGGACAAGCAAACGCTTAAGTTTGGGGGAGTTGATAAGTGGGGATTTTAAACTATTATTTGCTCTCTTTTACTTGCGTTTTGGGCCTAAAATGCGTGAAGGTATTCCCGAAAACTAATGTAATATGCTTGCTTGCAGGAAGAGATCAAAATGAGCCAAATGAGGCATAATCAACTCATAAAGGAGTCAAATATGGAACAAAAACCAAGACTGTGCCAAGAGACCTGAACCGCGGGCTGACAAATATTGTGCGGCCGTGGAAGCCACAACACGACCGCGGTCACAAATACGTGGTCCGCAAAGTGAAGAATCAGAGAATGCATTTTAGGCCAAATGTTGAGCGAGGATCGCGCCATCAATGTTCGACCGCGAAAGTCTCACTGCGGCCGCGGTCAGAATTATGCGGACCGCAGTGGCTGAGATTCAGAGAGTTCACTTTTCAGGCAAATATGAGGAGTGCGGTCCGCGGAAGAATTACGCGGCCGCGATAGAGATATGCGGCCGCGAAACAAACCTTATCCCAGATCCAGAAGTTAGGAACGCGGACCGCAGTTAGTATTACGCGTTCAAGAAAGCAAGAGTGTGGCCTCAAAGGTCGCTCACCTTTGAGAGAGAGTTCATAGAGAGAGACCTCCTTCCCCACAATCCAAATGTCAAGAGGCCGTTCGAGGAGAGAAAAGGGTAGAAATTTTTCAGCAGCAAAGTTCCGGATGCAAATGAATAACTTGTCAAAGAGTTCTATGCAAACGTTTCCCACATCAAAAAGGGCACCACTGTGACAAAGGTCCGGAACTTGAAGATCCGGTTTGATGGCCACACATTGAACGAGTATGCCGGTTTTGAGGATGTGGAAGTCGTGCAATACTTGGAGAAGCTGGAACTAGATGAAGCAGCCTGTCCATGGCTAGCAAAGATATTTGCTCCAGCGACGACACCGACATGGCTCACAGCTGGAGTCCGAATAGCCAGAAACACCCCCATCTTTGAAGCCAAAGGCTGGTCCACATTTGTGTGCAGCCGGCTGGACCCGTGTCAGCAAGATAATGTCTTCCCACTCACCCGGCAGTCTTGATAGCCTCCATCATGGCGGGGCATCCTATCAATGTGGGGAACCTCATGTACTATCACATCACAAAGGCAGTTGGAAGGGAAGAAAGATCCTACCCCTACCCCAACTTCCTCACCATGTATTTCGAGGACCAAGAAGTTGAGACGAAGCATTATGACATAAAGGCAAATCCTAAAAAGCCCTTCTCCTGGTACAACCTCCAAGGACTGGAAAACCCTAAAGCAAAGGGTAAAGCCGCTATCTCCACTGGCTAGTCTAAAGAGCCTAGGGTAGTGGCCATCGAGTCAGAGCCTTCCACAGCAGGGGGTCCTTCAGCTGCCATGCCTCCTCCTTCATCTGGGCCATCCTTCACAGTGCAATTNTTAAGGAAAGATGAAACCATCATATGCCAATAAGTCCTACCTTGATCCAAAAGCCTTCATTACATTCCAAAAGCCATATATGATTTCGAGTTGAGTGAGATTACATTAGTAGTGATTTACATAAGGGGCAAGCTTATGATACTTAGAGCCGGACTTGTGACATTCCCTTGAGAGAGATGAGCGTACTTCTCCACAATCCTTGTTTTGTGTGCTACAATCTAAAGTGAGATTTGCTTATGGAGAGTAGAGGAGGAAGAGTTTGGGTTCCACAATGACCTACGTAGTAGAGCGAGCTTCCTTGGTGAGTTAAGTCAACTCCTGATGCTCTTGTGTCGCATTAGAACTATGGTACTCAAAAGGTTGTGTGTTGTTGATAATTCATTGGCGTTGAGGGTAATTGCTAGTCCCAATTGATGCATGTTTGATTCACATTAGGGTATCTGAAATATCATTCTATTTTGTTTTAGTAGAGATGGGAATTACCTTATTTGCTTGAGGACAAGCAAACGCTTAAGTTTGGGAGAGTTGATAAGTGGGGATTTTAAACTATTATTTGCTCTCTTTTACTTGCGTTTTGGGCCTAAAATGCGTGAAGGTATTTCCGAAAACTAATGTAATATGCTTGCTTGCAGGAAGAGATCAAAATGAGCCAAATGAGGCATAATCAACTCATAAAGGAGTCAAATATGGAACAAAAACCAAGACTGGGCCAAGAGACCTGAACCGCGGACTGACAAATATTGTGCGGCCGCGGAAGCCACAACACGACCGCGGTCACAAATACACGGTCCGCAAAGTGAAGAATGAGAGAGTGCATTTTAGGCCAAATGTTGAGCGAGGACCGCGCCATCAATGTGCGACAGCGAAAGTCTCACCGCAGCCGCGGTCAGAATTATGCGGACTGCGGTGGCTGAGATTCAGAGAGTTCACTTTTCAGGAAAATATGAGGAGTGCGGTCCGCGGCAGAATTACACGGCTGTGATGGAGATATGCGGCCCGCGAAACAAAACTTAGCCCAGATCCAGAAGTTAGGAACGCGGACCGCAGTCAGTATTACGCGTTCAAGAAAGCAAGAGTGTGGCCGCGGTGAGAATTACGCGGCCGCGAAACCTCCGCAGGGGTATTTTTGTTCGGAAATTTCAGCTTAGTATAACTAGATTTTTTCACATTTTTAGGTTAAGTTTTGTTTTTGCCGAGCACGTAAGACGGCTGGATATTCTATTTTGGGAAATTTTGTATTAGATTGATCTTTTAACATTAGCTTGAATGTGTATGGGCTAGTAGTATTTAGCCTAGTTCTTGCTAGAACTAAGGAATTAGTGATTGCAAACAACGATTCATACCTTTATGACTTAGTCTCTACTTGAGAAAGAGGGACTAAGTCTAGGAAAACTAGGCTAACAAGGAATTAGGGTGAATTCAAGAAATTGATAGCCCCAATTAAAGGGTTAAGCCTAGAGATAGTAATATCCGACATGAGCTAATTATCACTTGTATTGCATGAATACCCATTTGGACTTGAGAAAGCCAAATTGGCAAAATCATTCAAACTACCGAGAGGTATAGAGTGAGTACCCGGGTGTGATAGCTATATTACGACCCCAATTAATAACAAGATTGCCCTAGACTCTTGTTATCTGTAAGATATCCACCTAGGTGGAAGTCACTACCCTAATCCATTAAAACCCTTGAAAATCAACATAAAAAGCATTGTACTTAGTTTTAACTATTGCATGCTATAGAATAGACGTAGAAGTAGAAAACAAACCAACCATGTAAGGAAGTGTAATTAAGAGCAAAACCCACATCTAGACTCGGATATAAATCTAACTCCAAACAAATTAACTCCCTGTGGATTCGATCCTGACCTTGTTGGGTAAAACGGCATCAACCATCCTCACTACTTAATAGTAGTGCAGGCTTGGACCCAATAAGGGATCGGGTTGCACGTCGCAGTGTGTTTCATTGATTTAAGCCAGGATTGGCTTGATATAGCACTTGGGCTGAATGAGCCCCTCCGGAGTCTGTACACACCCCTAGTGAGTGCAGTTGATTATATTGAGGTATGGATCTTCCCTGGGTTGGATTGGCCATATACAGTACTGAGTGACTGAGCGTTGTGAGCATGTGATTTTTGCCTCGCACTAATTACTCCCACAGATTTCTTAGATCTAGAATTTTTCCCTTTAATTGTTTAACTTGTAGGAATTAATTGCATAATTTCCATGTTTATTTGCATTTCTGTGTGCATTCTTAAGTTAACATAAACTCATAAAAATACAAAAAATACGCATTGCGCTTAGGATTTAATTTTACATATTTTTAGATTAATTAGTAATTAGGGTTTTACAAAAATACAAAAAAAACCACAAGAATTGAGTTGTTTTGCTTGGTTTGAATTTTATTAGTTTTCTTTAAATTGGTGATGCTGGTTATTAATTAGAGCTTAATATAACTTGGTAGGGTAATTTAGAGTTAATTTAGATTTTTAGTCTTAATTTGAAAAGAAAAAGAATAAAAAAAAGAAAATAAAAGGAAAAGAAATTAAAGAGAAATCAGATTTTGGGCCAAAATCCAATTCTAGACCAAACAAACTTTCAAAATCTGGACCAAACCCAGCCCAAATCACACCCTTACCTGGTACCAGTTCCCCCCCCCCCCCCCCCCCCAATTAACAAAACGATGTCGTTTTTGCCAAATCAATCCAAGCCATCCATTCATCCCAATCCGATGGCCCATAATTCTTTTTGACTTTGAATAATAATGTCTGAAATATGTGAAAATCATAAAGACCAAAAATCCCCTCCTCGTACCCTGTTCGCCACCACCGTTCACCGCCGCCCTCCGCCGTCCGCTGCCGGCCGGAAATCGCCTCCGCCGGCGGCGAAGCTCCAAATTACCCCAAAATTTTACCCCAAACGCCTCTCTTCCTCCTCTTTCCAACCCTCAAGTCCATTTCCTTCAAATCCTCACCGATTTTCTCGAATTTCAGATCGAAAATCCGGCCAAAATGCAAACTCATCCAAACCGGCCCAAATTCATACTATATGTTCCTCATCCCTCCCTCATCATTAATCCGTACCTAGAAACCCTCGAATCTGTCCGGAATATCACGAATTTTAAACCACAGAGCCGGCAGAACCCTAGAAGTTCATGTTGTTCAAGTTCTGCCCGATTTTTTGAGTCCTGCATTGGATTCGAGTCACGAAACAATGTTTCGTTTGTTCTTTGAGAAGAACGAATGCTTAACATTGTTTCGAGGCTCGAATCGAGGTTCCACTCCCGCTTGACCTTGCGTGGGTGAGTTTCTCCTACTTCGCTAACTAGCTTAAACAAAACTGTTCTTCGTTTCTATTCTTGTTGCTTCTGATTTTTCTTTTTGTTTCTCTGTTGTTTTTCTTTCTTGGTAGTAATTAAGTATTTTAGGTCTAACAATTAGTTTAAACTTTCTATGTGATTCTTCCTTTGTTAGTCAATAGTAATTTGTCAATTTCGCTGTATTTGAGTCTTTGTCACTCGAGCATGTTCAGTGTTATAGGGTTTAGTTTAAACTTTGTTAATTTGAATAAATTTCTTCACGCTAATCGACATTGTTCTAACTCTCATGTGTGATTTAACTCTGCCCAGTTCGGCTTTGTGATTGGTTCAATTAGTTGATCCACATTTGTTTGCTGCAATTTGGTTTTAGATTCAATAAATCTGTCCAGTTAATTTGATGTTAAGGATTAACCATAGTTGAGTAGCTAGTATGGTTACAGTTGATAGAGTTTAACTAGTGTTAGTAATATCAGGGGATAATCAGGGGTAGTTTGGGCATTGGAAATGGCTCAGTTTGTTAAGGCTAAGCAATTTCACAATAGAAGTAAGGGTAATACAGGTATTCCACAGGTAGAAAAACACCCCAGATTCTTCTAGAAGGGGTCTTAGTGTAAGTTTCAGCTTTTAAAAAGCAGTAACTTGAGAAACAAGTCAATACTTTGGGGTTTAAGGTACAACTTCTGAAAATAAAAAGGGGGAAAAAATGGGCGAAATCTCCAGAACCTTCTGCCATACTCTTGCCTATAAAAGAGAGGTCTAGTGCCTTGATAAACAAGTTTGAGAGATCTGAAAATCCTCTCAAAAGAAAAACAAATTCTCTTCAGGTTTCAGATTAGAAAATTTGAATTTCAAATTCCAAAAAACCTTCAAAAACCAAAAAAAAAGTAGAAACAAGACAGAAAAATCCAAAATAGATACTGTTCAATTAGGACTTCAAAGGAAACTGAGTCTATACAATTTTGCATTTGAGTTCGAAACCATTTCTGGTTTTCTTCAAGTTATTTTGAGTGTTTCTAGCTACTGAGGCTTTTCCTGAAGTTTACTGTTACATTCGGGGTGTATTCGATTCCAATTTGAGTCAGTCTTGGGTATCTTTGAGCTCTTTGGTTGATTTCAAGTTGAAACTGATTTATTCAGTCAGTTTTGGNACTCCTCTCCCTAATCTTATTTTGATATTAGCATTGAGGACAATGCTATCTTTTATTTGGGGGTAGTCTATTTTAATTGGTTATGATTTGGTGACATTGGTGTGTAATAACCGTGATACTATTTCTCTTTATCTTTACTTCTCTTTATTTTTACTTTTGGTATGCATATATTCGTTACTTTCACATTTTGGTATGTATATATTCGTTACTTTCACATCTTGGTATGTATATATTTTTACCATTTGATGTACATATTCATTTTCATTTATGTATATATTCGCTTTACTTCAAGTTGTATATATTCATTTTAATTTTCGGAGTTTACTTCATAACTTCTTTCGTAATTTTAATTCATAACTTCTTATTTCCTTTAGTAGTTTCTTTTTAAGTTGTTAGCTTCTTTCTACGTTTTATGAGAATAATAAGCCTTTGGTTTTCTTAATGACACTGTTCTTTCTAAAGGTGGATGTTGTGTGAACCGGGTGGCTCTTCCCAACGATGGATGGCGTGACAACCTTCTTAAGGGATTGAGTCCATCTTCTTTATGTTTTGGTGTAAATAGTAGTAATGAATAAAAGTGTCTCAAGCAGGCTTCACTTGGTCCTAACACGTTTACCTTCGACCTTATGGTTAGAAACAAGTTGATTGGCAAAGAATGTTTCTAGTTGTGACCTTTAGACTCTTGTGTTGACTAAACAATCATCGAGTGGTTTCTTGGAGCCATTTGTGATGCTTAATCTTAGCTAAGGTTGTTGTGGTCCCTCGACTCTGTTCTCTTTAATAATCCAACAGCTTGTGAGGTGTGGTATTGAATTGTAAGTCCAAGTTCCGTGCCAACAAGTCTAGAACTTGCCCTGAATGTTTGTCTAGGAGAAATTCTAAGTGTAGCTCGACTTGAGAGATGATTGTAGGCTCGCCTTGATCCAATTTGAAACTTGAAAGCTTTTGTAGCCTACCAATATGATATCCCTAGTCAACTCCTTTGAGTCGAAGCCCTTTTTCTTTTAATAACCACGATACAAGCCTTTGTTCGTTCTATAATGACCCTCTCTTGGCACCCTATCTTTCCTTAGCATTCACAATTGGCAAAAGCATAAGTTTGGGGGAGAGACGAGGAATGTGAAAGTGATAAAAAGGTACAAAATGAAGAAAAGGAAAGGCAAAAGAAAAGAATGAAAAGCCAAAAAGAAATATGCCAACAAAAAAGTGAATAAGATAGAAACGTGAAGGGATTCAAAGAAAAAAATGATGAAAGGCATGGAATGATTAGAAAAGGAGAAAAATGACCGTCATGAGCAAGAAAGAGTGACAGTGTGTCTCTCTAGTTCCCCTAATGAAGAAGAAAATGATCAAAGAGTCAAGAAAGTATGAGCCGAAATGAGAAAATGAAGTGCTTCAGGAAAGATGAAACCATCATATGCCAATAAGTCCTACCTTGATCCAAAAGCCTTCATTACATTCCAAAAGCCATACATGATTTCGAGTTGAGTGAGATTACATTAGTAGTGATTTACATAAGGGGCAAGCTTATGGTACTTAGAGCCGGACTTGTGACATTCCCTTGAGAGAGATGAGCGTACTTCTCCACAATCCTTGTTTTGAGTGCTACAATCTAAAGTGAGATTTGCTTATGGAGAGTAGAGGAGGAAGAGTTTGGGTTCCACAATGACCTACGTAGTAGAGCGAGCTTCCCTGGTAGGTTAAGTCAACTCCTGATGCTCTTGTGTCGCATTAGAACTAT
>NW_017673543.1:64978-92961 GCF_001879085.1 Nicotiana attenuata
TCTGCTACTTGCCTTCCACTATGACTTGATATGATTCGTCTACTGCATTTTTCAACCATGTTCATTAAGTGTTCCTACTATGCCTGCTTAAGCGTATTTGCCTCTACTGTCTCTTCTACTCTCATTGTGTTTCAAATTAATTCCCTTACTCTATTTTACATTAAACTTTCTACTGTATCTACTTGTTTCCCTTCTTTGCATTTGGTTCAAGTCGAAAACCCTAAGATTTGGGGTTTTTGACGAGTGTGGTCTTGTATGTTTGGACTAGGGTTCCATTCGAGCCCTGGACTCTCTCAAATTCACTTTGGATCCATATAATAAGTTTGAATCCTTTTGTGTATGAACTCTTCTGATTAGCATGACAACCATTTTATATGTGTTAAAATCTTTCTTCAAAAGGTTTTCCAATTTGTGTTCGAATCAGAATCCTTTTTTTGGGGTTAATTGATTGCTACTGATTCTTCTTAAGTGAAGCCTCCCTTCACCTTTTTCTGACTTGGTTCATTCACATAAAATTTTCGACCCTTGATTGCTTGGCTGTCAACTGATTTCCTTTCCTTAATTTGCATGACCGTGTACTGTCAAAAGCCTTTCCTTAAATAACTAGTATGTATTTACCCTTCTTGCATTACTTTGAAAAGTGTTTAATTAACTCCTTTCCTTATTTACCTTGCCCGTTTGAAATCAGAATCCCTTAATTAAAGGGAAACCTTGTGTGATTGATTTTCAAACTATTTTCTTACCTATTTCTGCTTCTCTTCTGCATTATAAATACATGACACAATTTTTTAAACACACACACGATTTTTAATCATCACAACTCTCTTCTAAAAGCTTACACTCTTGCTTCTTGATTGCAACTTGGCTTCCCTGAGTCTACTGCTTCTTCCTACTTGCTTGTTTCTGAAAACTGGTATGCCCTTTCATTTAAACTTTTTCCCCATCCCTATATGTTTATTCTATAGTTTCATTCTTCTGTGTGGTTTGCTGTTCATGCTTCGTAGCTTATGCTGAGTATTTTCCTTTCTTTGCTTCTGCTTTCATATGAATCCCTACCCCTAACCCCATTATGTGTTGAGTTAAAACCTTGGCCTGACAGTATCCCAATTACTGCCCAGGCCATGGTTTGACCTTCAATAGGTCCTGGACTCTCCAATGTTTGGCTAGTGGGCTGGTCAGGGGTGTGCCAGCATTTTATGTTGCTGGGCATGACCACCAGCCTGCCTTGGCATCCCTTATATCCCTCTATTGCACTTACACTTGTTCCTAGACTCTAAGTTCTACCCCCCTCCAATGAGCCTTGCCTTGGGACCTTGAGCTCCCTCTGAACTTGGACATTGGAGGGCTGGCCCTTCCACACTGCACTTTAACTCAGTTCTGTAATGATATCTGGGTGTGAGCATTTCCTAGAGTTCTTGAAACTCCTTGGAACTTTGACACATCCCGTATAAGAGAAAGGCTTTGGAACCTGATCCTGGCAGTTGGCTCATATCATATTGTTAGACCTTGGGTTTGAATTAGGCTCCTTGGATGCAGCTTAAGAGTTCTGATTGTAATTTTATTTCCCGTTTTCGATTCATCTTGGTCTGTAATAAAACTTTGTAATAACTTCTGGGGTGATTAGTGAAAAGGGAAGGGTAACCATGCATGCAAAGGGGTAGATATCATGCTCATAGGGAATTACCACACTTCTGTACTCATGTATCTTGCCTACAGCTTTGCACATTTGCATATCACATGTAGATATCATGTCTATAAGGTTTCTGCACTTCTCCACATAGATATCATGTCTTTCTGCACTTCTGCACATATAGATACCATGTCTACAGGTTTATGCATCCATATAGATACCATGTCTATAGGAATTTTGCATCTCCATATGGATACCACGCCTATAAGTAACCAGAAATCCAGACTCTACGCATGCATTGGTCACTAGGCAAACCTATTTATAGGATTAAAAACTAACAGTATTCAGATACCATGCCTATAGGATTTCTGCGCTCTTGCTACGCCTGTAAAAAGTGTTTAAATTAACGACGCTAGAAAGCATGCCTATAGGAACTATCAATCAAATCTGAATCACTCGTTTTAAGATTAGCACTAATTACAGAACTCGCACCATTTTGTTAAAACTGGTAACTTTTTAATCATTTTGTTTCTTTATTCCTGAAACCAGTAGATGCCATGCATATAGGTCATCACGTAGGCAAACAAGTATGTAGTTAATTAATTGCACTGGTCTTGGATAAGTTGCAGCCAGGCGAGCCTAATGCGAACTTCTTGCCTGAAAATATATAATGAACCAGCCTGCCTAACATTACGCATAATTTCGACCTAATCAGTGCATGTAAGACATGCTAAACTACATGATTTTCTGTGATTAAAGGAGGTTTATCTGAGCCTTAATTGTTTTGTGCTCCCATAACTGCTTTCATGTGTTTTGCTTGACGCCTTAGTATTTTATCCTTTTTAAACCTCTGAAAAGCCAAGCTTCCTCCCTTTAGGATTAGTAGTCCTAAAAGCCTCCAGGACTGATAAGTGGGACGGGTAATAGCATGCAATAAGTAAACGAGACTATTCCGCGCTTAATACCTTAACGGGGTGGGAAGGGTAGACATGGAGATGATGATCACACGATAACACTACGCGTGCGATTGATTATCGGTGTTGTGTGGATGATCCATGTGATTTATAAACCTAGGACCCCTTTCCTTATACAACTTTGTTTACTATCAATAAAATCCTGTCTTTTCAACTACTCAAAACTCCTCCTTAATTTTACTGCATTATTCCTTTTCTTCCAAATTTTTCTTCTTTGTTTATTCAATGTATTGATTAATTTTCTGCGTTTAGTCCCCCTTTAAATAAATTGTAGATCATCTAGACCTTGATCCCACATACTTGTCACGTATCTATTTGCAACCCTTATGTGTAAAATCATTTGTGTATCTATTTGCATTAAAGTCACAACATAGCATGGCGGGAACCACACTAGTGGATCTTGAGGGGTCCCTAACACCTTCCCCTTGAGATAATTTCTAGTCCTTACCCGAACTCTGGTTTTTCAACTGAAAAACCCTTAGTGTCCTAATGCACTTAATCATTAGGTGACGACTCTTCAAATCCAAAAACCCAATTCCCAAACGGGAATAGAGTTGTCTTCCCGATGTCGTAAACCCGATTTCGCGAGAAAAAGGGGGCGTCGACAGGTATATCAAAAGATTCTAATCTCAGAGAGAATATTTTTTGCGAATAGCTTGTAATCTAGAGAAGCAATAACATGCTTATACATGTGTTGCCAAATGTAACGACCCGACCAGTTCTTTTGTGTAATTGTACCCTATTTTTCCTTTTGATGCTTCACACATGCGTGTTTATGGTTTTATGACCTACGGGGCTGGATGGTTTTGTTTCGAGAAGATTCCGGGTTGATTTAGACCCTTTGATTCTTGACTTAGAAGCTTAAGTTAGAAATGTTGACCAAACTTTTACTTTTATAAAAATGACTCCAGAACGGTGTTTTGACCGCTCCCATAGTTTCATATCATGACTTAGGACTTGGGCGTATGCCCGGAATAGACTAGAGGTCCATACGTTGATTTTTGTTTTTTTGCCGAAAATTTGCAATTTGAGGTTTAGAAGTTTAACCGTAGGTTGACTTTTGGCTATCGGGTTCATAAATTGGTTTTGGGACTTAGAATAGGTCCTTTATTGTATTTAAAACTTGTCTACAAAATTTCTTATAGTTTGGAGTTGATTTGATAGGATTCAGACACTTAGTTGCAATTCTAGAAGTTCTTGAACTTTACTTTGAAATTTATGTGTTTTGGTGAATGATTCGTAGTTCTAGATTTTATTTTTGTGTTTTGATCACGTGAGAGAGTTCGTATGATATTTTTATACTTGTATAGATGTTTGGGTTGGAGCTCCGAGGGCTCGCATAAGTTTCGGACATGCTCCGGGATGTTTTGGACTGAAAACAGAAATCTGGTGTGCTGATGCTTCTAGTGTCGCCTTTGCGAACACCAGGTTCGCAATTGCGATCATAGCAGGGGGCTCTCAGGTGTTCGTGATTGCAAATAGTTTCAGGAAATTGGGTAGTTCACATTTGCTACAAAAGTGTCGCATTTGCGATTAGGATAGGCTTCGCAAATGTGAAGCCAATGTCGCATTTGCAACTTCCTCTTAGGCTGTCAGTGGCCACATTTGTGAGGATTTCTTCCAATTGTGAGGGTTTGCAATTTCGAACCCATGTCACAATTGCGACAACTGCAACTTATCAAAAGGGCTAGGAGTCAGGATTTTCAACATATTCTATCATTTTAGAACCCTAGACTCGGCAGGAGGCGATTTGGAAAGGGGATATTCATCTACAAACATTGGATAAGTGATTGTAATCAATTTGCAACTATATTTCATGATTATATCTTATATTTAACATCAAATTTATATGAATCAAAGAGGAAAAATTGAGAAATTTTGTCAAGTTTTTGAAAAATGAGAATTTGAGTTTTGCAAGTTGATCTGGACTCGGATTTTGAAACTAATCACATATATGGAGTCGTGGGGTTATGGGTAGTCGGAATCTACCCTTGGACCCGGTTTTTGACCGGGCGGGCTCGGGGTTGACTTTTGTTGACTTTTTGGGGAAAGTGTAAAGATTATAGCTTTATCTATTGTAATTGTTTTTCCTTGCATTGTTTGATGATATTAAGTCAATTTTGGTTAGAGTTGAGCCGTGTGGAGGCGAATTTTAGGGGAAAAGCTATTTCCGAGGGTTGAGTTGGCATAGTTGAGGTAAGTATCTTGCCTAACTTTGTGTGGGAGAACTACCCCTTAGGATTTGGGATGGATTGTTCTATTTGTGTTTTGTGAAAGCCGTGTACGCAAGGTGACGAGTGGGTACACGGGCTATATGTGGTATTTGACTGGTTTAGGTTATTTGGACTATTCACATGCCTTTAATTGAATTGTCATATCATGTTTTAATTCTCATTGTTCGTATAGTATTACATGCCTTATTTGACTTTGTTAACACTTGTTCTACTTCTTACTTGTTGCCTTACTCTTACATGCCTAGTTGAAGTTATTGTCTTCCTTATTGCCTTGTTACATCTTAGTTGTTGAATTACGTGTAATTGAAGTTGTTATTTTGTGAAATATCTTTTTGTTGAGTTATTGGTGTTGAAGTTGCCAAAGTCGTTATCACATTTAGGCAATGTTATTAACTTTTGAGATATCTTGCTTGTTGAGCAATTCACATTCATTGCTATTGTCGATATTTTTGTACACATTGTGGTTGAGCGAAGGTTTATTTGTTGCGGAAACATTGATATTGTTGACTTTTGGAATGTTGTGACATATGGGAACTTGTGGCTCGAGTTGTTATTGTGTTGTGATATTGATGCGTATGCGGCGGTACAAGGATAGGGGTTAATGTGCATGCGACAGCATAAGGTGAGATTTATGTGCATGTTGCTAGTAAGGGAATTACTTGAAGCCACGCGTCGTCATAAGGTTGGCTAAAGTGCGTGTAGCTATTTCGGAAAAAAATATTTTCAAACTATCTAAACGTGAGGCTCACGTGGCAGTATAAGAAAAGATTGTGATTGAAATTGTGAAAAGTGAATACGAGGCGGTACCTCGGCTATGATTCTTGTTTGTGCACTTCATATTGAAAAGAGTTATTGGTTGAACCGTTCTTGTTGTGTTTATGTTTTCCTTGTCATACCAGTTTTGTCCATATTTGATTATTTGACGTTCTCATCAATTGCTTCCTTCTTGTTGCCTTTCTACTTAGAATTTTGTCATTAGTTTACGTTATTAGACTTCTTTGTTATCTTTCATTTCTCCGCTCCCATACTTCTTGTTATTATATTCTTGTTATGTTTATTATGTCCTAATAGGTGTTTTGACCTGGCCTTGTCACTACACTACCGGGGGTTAGGCTTGATACTTACTGGGTACCGTTGTGGTGTACTCATACTACACTTCTGCACATCTTTTTGTGCAGGTCCAGGTACATCTACCGTGGTGGATGTTAGTGACTGACTTGTTAGCTGCCTTTCGGAGACTTCAAGGTACACCTGCTCGTCGTCCGCAGGCCTCGGAGTCACCTTCCCGTATCTTTTCATTTGGTTGTTTCTCATTCAGACAATGTTGTAGTATACCTTCTAGATTATTCTATAGAGCTTATGACTCAGTTCCACAGATTTCAGGAATATGTTGTTGAGGTCCTATTTTGGAAGTTTATATGAGTTATTCTGTTTTATTTAGTATCTCAGTTGGTTATTCCTGTTATTTTTTTATTAAGTGTTAGGATTACCTCGTCTTAGAGACTAGGTGCAATCAGGAAATCCTAAGGTGGAAAAAAGGGTCGTGACAAGTTGGTATCAGAGCTCTAGGTTCATAGGTATTACGAGTCATAAGCAGATTTAGTAGAGTCTTGCAGATTGATACAGAGACATTTGTACTTATCTTCGAGAGGATCTTCGAGAGGCTACAGAACTGTTAGGAAAACTCCACTTCTTTGATTCCTTATCATGTGAATTTGTTGACTTTGAAATCTAAATCTTTGACTTTCTATTCTCTCATAGATGGTGAGGACACGCACTGCTAGATCTGACGATCAGACACCTATGCCCCTGCTAGAGCCGCGAGAGGTGGGGGCGGGGGTCGGGGCAGGGGTAGAGGAGGGGTATGTGGTTCAGCTAGAGCACCTGCCCGAGCTGCGACTGAGGAGCTACCAGTAGCTCTAGTTGGGGGGAAGGCACCCGACGCACCTGTTGCCACCCTTGTACTTCAGGAGACCCTAGCACAGTTCTTGAGCATGTTTGGTACTCTAGCTCAGGCAGGTTGATTCCACTTGCACCAGGCACATCTCAGGCTGGGGGAGGAGCTCAGACTCCCGCAACCCGTACTCCAGAGCAGTGGGTCCATGTCGATCAAGTCGTAGAGGCTACGCCAGCGCAACTTGTTATTCCGGTTGATCCCGAGGTTAGGGCACTAGCATTTGAGGAGGAGTAGATTAGACTTGAGAGGTTCAAGAAGTATCATCCTCCTAGTTACAGTGGCTTAGCTTCAGAGGATGCACAAGGTTTTCTAGAGAAGTGCCATTGTATTCTCCACACCATGGGGATTTTGGAGACGAGCGGAGTTGCTTTTACTACATTCCACCTGTCAGGAACAGCGTACCAGTGGTGGCGGGCTTACGAGGAGGGTATCCCAGCCGATGCAGCTTCACTTACATGGACTCAGATTTCAGAGATGTTCATTGAGAGAGTTTTTTCCCCAGACCGTTCAGGATGCATGGCGCGCGGAGTTTGAGCAGCTGCGCCAGGGTACTATGACAGTGTAAGAGTATGCCATCAGATTCAGTGACTTGTCCAGACATGCACCTACCTTGGTTTCTACGTGTGACAACTCTCTTAAACGAGTGTTAAAAGAGAAGAGTCGCTACCTAAAGAATTTTAAGGTGCAATAGGGCATCTATTGCATGTAACTATGTTTTAACTAGTCTGTGTCACCAAAGATCGGGTAGGAGCTCTAATTACCTCAAAGAGAACGGGTTATGCACTCTTCAAGGTCCACAACTGTGGGTCCCGACCGAATTTTACGCTATGTGTGATTATTGACTTATAACTATCCTATGTGATTATATAAGTTTATGAAAGATAGGGAGTCTAAATATCCAATTACAATGTGAAACAAGCATTAAAAAAGATTGCACGTATGAATAGATCAATAAGTGATTGATACAATCTTTTGAGGATTACAAGGTACAACATAGTTTGATCTATGTTCGAATAAATAAGTGTACAAGTAGTAACCATATATGGGGGGTCCCAATTTTTTAGCCTAAAGGATCACCCCGTACAATATAAATAATATTTCGCAACTCTCATAAAGGTAAGGGTTGCTCATATTATCAGCAAGCATAGACTATCATCTCCTGCTACCCAATTACTATCTGAAAGTTGTTTACCTAAAGCGTTCTAGTTCAATTTTAAACCGCTTCTTATGCGTGCATTACTCGTCCCATGCGTAAGGTCCAGGAGGCTTTGCGTCACGACCCGGATTCCCCACCTTCGGGGATCGTGATGGCGCCTACTCGTGAAAGCTAGGCAAGCCGACAGTTACAGTTTTATGTCACGACCCGAAATCCCCACCTTCGGGAGATGTTATGGTGCCTACTCGTGGAAGCTAGGCAAGCCAAGAACAGTCGCAAACATCATCCTAACTCATTTTACCCATGATTAAACAATTTAAATAATAGATGCATAAGCAATTTAAAATACTACGATTAATAAAAGATAGCGGAAGTCTTAACTGAAAATATAGCAACAGCGTCTAAACATCACTACAAGTCTCTACCCAGCACCTGGTGTCACAACATTTCACGGACCATCTAAGAATGCTAAATACAAGGTCTGAAAAAAATAATAAAACTCTGTCTCGGTACAAGGGAAACAGGGCAGAAAGGGGATAAAAGAGATGTCGGGCCTGCAAGACTACCTCGAGATCTCGTGGACTGAAGGACTGCTCCCTGGCTACTGTTGCGCACCGAAAGCTACTCCGACACCTGGATCTCTGCAAAAGAGCACAGAGCGTAGCATCAGCACAACCGACCCCATGTGCTGGTAAGTGCCTGGCCTAACCCCGGCGAGGTAGTGACGAGGTAGGACCTGACTCCAGATAAACCTGTGCAGATATATATATACAATACAACGAAGAGGCAAACAGAAATAAACAATTAAAACTGGGGGAGGGAACATGCTTCAGGGGTAACAGATATAAATAGAATATCAGGAGTAATAGAGGAGAAATCTACAGTCTAGTTCTAACACGGAAATAAGAAATAAATACAATTTTCATGTTCAACTCATCTTGTTGCAGGCGTGCAACCCGATCCCATTTCATCAACTCGTGGTAGGCGTACCACCCGCTCCCATTTCGTAAACCTTGTGGTAGGCGTACCACCCTCTCCCATTTCATCAATCACTTGTGGTAGGCGTACCACCCGCTCCCATTTCATCAATTACTTGTGGTAGGCGTACCACCCGCTCCCATTTCAATCCAACAAATATAATAAAATAATCTCGGCTAGGTGACAACAATGTAATAACTTCCCGGCAAGGGAAAAACAATATAATAACTTCCCGGCAAAGGAACAAAATATCAAATCAAATGTCCCGGCAAGGGAGAATTAGCTATATCCACACCCGTTCCAATATCTAGCTGCCACAACTATAACCAAACTTGTTACTACACCTAACTACCTCAGCTATAACCATCCTATTACAACACTTAACAACCTCAGCTATAACCATCCTATTACAACACTTAACTAACTCAGCTATAACCAACCTATTACAACACTTAACTACCTCAGCTATAACTATAGTCATCACTCAACACAAGGAAGCATTAACCTAAGCGTCCGTAATATCAATTAAGAACACAGTACAAGGGAACCACAACTCAACAATAGCCCGCCGAGGGGGCAACATGACGATCTCATTCTCTTTCTCACTTTTACTTCACAATTCTCTTCACAACTCGAGCCAATGCTCTAGAGGTTCAATTATCACTTATACTTTCGCAATTCGTTCTACAACTGGAGCCGACGCTCCTCAATGTTCATAAGTCACCTTTCTTTCCACAACTCTACCCAACAAACAGAAATACACACCAATGCATGGATAATACAACGAAGTCTTGAAAATCACAATATAAGACTCACGGTCATGCTTGACACGAACGTATAGATACTCGTCACCATAACTATACGTCGTACTCAACAAGAAACACATAGCAAATATGACTCAACTCCTAATCCCTCAAGCTAGGGTTAAACCAAACACTTACCTCGATGCTCTGAATTCAACTCAAGCCTCAATTATAGCTTTACCCCTCGATTCGACCACTTTCACTCTAATCTTGCCACAAGTTACTTGACTACATCAATAAACGCTAAATGAATCAATTTGAATGCATAAAAATGAATTTTCCAAAGTTCTGCCCAAAAATTCCAAAATTGCCCCCGGGCCCACGTGTCAATACCCGAGGTTCGAACCAAAACCCGGTTACCCATTCCCCTACGAACCCAAATATGTGATTTGTTTTGAAATCGGACCTCAAATTGAGGTTCGAATCCCCAATTTTAGAAACACCTAGGTTCTACCCAAAACCCCCAATTTCACCCATGAGAATCATTGATTTTAAGTTTAAAACATGTTAAATGAAGTTAATGATTGAAAGAATTGAGTAAACATTGACTTACAAATGATTTGGAAGGAAATTCGTTCTTGAAAAATCGCCCAAGGAGTTTGTGTTTTGAAAGAATGGTGAAAAATGGTTCAAATTCGACTAAGTATAAAATATGCTGGGCCTCAGATGTGGGAAATGCGAATTGGGGTTCGCAATTGCGAACCCCGACCAGTTATGGGAATTGCGAACATCTGTTCGCATTTGCGAACCATGAAGAAAATTGGGGACTTCGCATTTGCAAACCAAAAGGTCGCATTTGCGAAAGTCCCAGCTTTCGCATTTGCGAGCCGTTGGTCGCAGTTGCGGACATAGTACAAAAAGGAACACCTTCGCATTTGCGAAGGTAAGCCTCGCATTTGCGAGAAGGGGAAGACCAGGGCTATCTTCGCAATTGCGAGAAACCATTCGCATTTGCGATATCGCATTTGCGAACCAGGCTTCGCAAATGCGAAGCCTGCAAGTCAGAAATGCAACAGTTGTGTTTCAAATTCCAAAAATGCACTCGTGGCCTATCCAAAACTCATCCGAGCCCTCGGGGCTCCAAACCAAACATAAACACAACCTCAAAAACTTTCTACGAACTTATCCGTGCGATCAAATCGCCAAAATAATATCACATTCATCGAATTAAGCCTTAAAATTGATGATTTCTTCCCAATTTTTCATAACACATCAAATTTCCATTTTAAGTCTGAAACACGTCAAACGACGTCCGCTTTAAACCAAACTTTACAGAAAGTGCTTAAATCATATATAAGGCTTGTACCTGGTGCCGGAACCAAAATACGGGCCCGATGCCATAGTCCTCTAATCAAATTTCATTTCCAATTTCCTTAATTAATTCTAGAAAACAATTTCACACAAAAATTCATTTCTCGGGCTTGGGACCTCGGAATTCGATTCCGGGCATACGCCCAAGTCCCATATTTTCCTACGGACCCTCCGGGACCGTCAAATTATGGGTCAGGGTCCGTTTACCCAAAATGTTGACCGAAGTCAAGTTTATTTTTTTAATATCAAAATTTAGCATTTTTCTCACAGAAGTCATATTTAAGCTTTCCGGCTATGTGCCCGGACTGTGCACGCAAATCGAGGCTACCCTAAATGAGGTTTTCAAGGCCTCGAAAGTACAGAATGGGTAAGAAAACAAGTGATGACCCTTTGGGTCGTCATATTCTCCACCTCTAAAACAACCGTTCGTCCTCGAACGGAGAAAAGAAGGAAGTACCTGAGTCGGGAAAAAGATGAGGATAACAGCTCCGCATATTGGACTCGGACTCCCAGTTCGATGCCTCAGGAGGCTGACCTCTCCATTGAACACGAATAGAAGGAAAACTCTTGGATCTCAACTGACGAACCTGTCGGTCTAAATAGCTACCGGCTCCTCCTCATAAGACAAATCCTTGTTCAACTGGACAGCGCTGAAATCTAACACGTGGGCCGGATCGCCGTGATACCTCCGAAGCATGGATACATGAAAAACTAGATGCACGGCTGATAAGCTAGGCGGCAATGCAAGTCTATAAGCCACCTCTCCCACTCGATCAAGAATCTCAAACGGACCAATGAACCTAGGGCTAAGCTTGCCCTTCTTCCCAAATCTCATCACGCCCTTCATAGGCGACACTCGGAGCAATACCCGCTCACCAACCATAAAAGCCACATCTCGAACCTTGCGGTCTGCATAGCTCTTCTGCCTAGACTGAGCTGAACGAAGCCTATCCTGAATGATCTTGACCTTGTCCAAGGCCTCCTGAACCAAATCTGTACCCAACAACCGAGTCTCTCCCGGCTCAAACCATCCAACCGGAGACCGACACCGCCTACCATATAAAGCTTCATAAGGGGCCATCTGGATGCTCGACTGGTAGCTGTTGTTGTAGGAAAACTCTGCTAAAGGCAAAAACGGATCCCACGAACCTCCAAAGTCAATAACACAAGCTCAGAGCATATCCTTGAAAATCTGAATAGTCCGCTCTGACTGACCGTCCGTCTGGGGATGAAATGCTGTGCTCAAATCAACCCGTGTGCCCAACTCTCGCTGCACCGCTCTCCAAAAGCGCGAGGTAGACTGCGTACCCCGATCTGAAATGATAGACACGGGCACACCATGAAGGTGAACAATCTCCCGAATGTAGATCTCAGCAAACCTCTCAGAAGAATAGGAGACTGCCACAAGAATGAAATGCGCTGACTTGGTCAGCCTATCAACAATGACCCATATCGCATCGAACTTCTTCCGAGTCAGCGGAAGTCCAGTAACGAAGTCCATAGTGATCCGCTCCCACTTTCACTCGGGAAGCTCAATCCTCTAAAATAAACCACCAGGCCTCTGATGCTCGTACTTAACCTGCTGACAATTCAAATAACGAGTCACATATGCTACAATATCCTTCTTCATTCTACGCCACCAATAATGCTGCCGCAAATCTTGATACATCTTCGTGGCGCCCGAATGAATAGAGTACCGGGAACTATGGGCCTCCTCTAAGATCAACTCTCGAAGCCCATCCACATTGGGCACACAAACTCACCCCTGCAATCTCAAAACTCTATCCGCATCTAAGGTAACCTGCTTGGCACCTCCTCGCTGTACCGTGTCCCTAAGGACACACAAATGGGGACCATCAAATTGCCGATCACGGATACGCTCCATTAATGAAGAACGAGCGGTCATGCAAGCTAACACACCACTGGGCTCAGAAATATCCAGTCTCAACTAATTGGCTAAAGCCTGAACATCCAAGGCAAGCGGCCTCTCACCGACCGGAATATAAGCAAGACTGCCCATACTGGCTGACTTCCTACTCAAAGCATCGGCCACCACATTGGCCTTCCCCGGATGATATAGAATGGTGACATCATAATCCTTCAACAATTCCAACCACCTCCTCTGCCTCAAATTCAACTCCTTTTGCTTGAACAAATACTGAAGACTCTTGTGATCAGTGAACACCTCACACGCCACGCCATACAGATAATGCCTCCAAATCTTCAATGCGTGAACTATGGCTGCTAACTCTAAATCATGTACTGGATAATTCTTCTCATGGATCTTCAACTGCCTTGAAGCATAGGCAATGACCTTGCCCTCCTGCATCAACACTGCTCCAAGCCCAATACGGGAAGCATCACAATAACTGTATAGGACCCTGAACCTGTGGGCAAAACCAACACCAGTGCCGTAGTCAGAGCTGTCTTGAGCTTCTGAAAGCTCGCCTCACACTCATCCGACCATCTGAACTGGGCACCCTTTTGGGTCAATCTGGTCATCGGGGCTGCAATAGATGAAAACCCCTCCACGAACCGTCTGTAGTAGCCTGCCAACCCCAAGAAACTCCGAATCTCTGTAGCTGATGCTGGTCTAGGCCAGTTCTTGACTGCCTCTATCTTCTTTGGGTCTACCTGAATACCCTCTGCTGATACAACATGACCCAGAAATGCAACTGAACTCAACCAGAACTCACACTTGGAGAACTTGGCATATAACTGACTATCCCTCAGAGTCTGAAGAACACTCTAAGGTGCTGCTCGTGTTCCTCCTGGCTGCAGGAATATATCAATATATCATCAATGAAAACTATCACGAATGAGTCCAAATAAGGCATGAACACTCGGTTCATCAAGTCCATGAAAGCTGCTAGAGCATTTGTCAACCCGAATGACATGACCAAGAACTCATAATGCCTATACCGAGTGCGGAAAGCTGTCTTAGGGACATCGGATGCCCTAATCCTCAACTGATGGTAGCCAGATCGCAAGTCAATCTTGGAAAATACCCTGGCACCATGAAGCTGGTCGAACAAATCATTAATCCTCGGCAGTGGATACTTATTCTTGATCGTTACCTTGTTCAATTGCCGGTAATCAATACACATTCTCATCGATCCATCCTTCTTCTTGACAATTAACACCGGCGCACCCCAAGGTGAGACACTGGGTCTAATGAAACCCTTCTCAAGCAAATCCTGCAACTGTTCCTTTAACTCTTTTAACTCCAGCGGGGCCATACGATATGGGGGATAGAAATGGGATGAGTGCCTGGTACCAGATCAATGCAGAAATCAATATCCCTGTCAGGTGGCATACCCGGCAGGTCTGAAGGAAAAACATCAGGGAACTCACAAACAACGGGCACATAATCAGATAGAAGGAACCTCAGCACTGGAATCCCAAACATAGGCTAAATAGGCCAAACACCCCTTCTCGACCATACGCCGAGCCTTCACATACGATATGACACTGCGGGTAGAATGACCAAGAGTCCCTCTCCACTCTAAACGAGGCATACCCGGTAAAACTAAGGTCACAGTCTTGGCATGACAGTCCAAGATAACGTGGTAAGATGATAACCAGTCCATCCCAATATAACACTGAATTCATCCATGTCCAGAAGAAGCAAATCTACACGAGTCTCAAAACCTCCAATCACCATTATACATGAGCAATGGACACAATCCACCACAATAGAATCACTAGGCGCGACCGGATACGGCGCAAAATGAAACCGAGGCTTCTCTACCACAAACCAGAACAATACCTGCACCTCCACCTCTAATACCTTTACCTCCATCTCTAGCATCTCTGCCTCCACCTCTAATACCTCTACCTCCACCTCTAATACCTCTACCTCCCTCTGAGTGATGTGGAGAAACTCCTCTAGAAATAGATGCGTCAGCTGTTCCCAAGTCGAAGATGGCGATTCGGCTGGTCTAGTCAAGCAATACTCTCTCCACCAAGTCTTGGCGGATCCAAACAAGAGAAAAGTAGCAAAAATCGACCCCATTGGTCTCAACTATCCCCATGTTTCTGAGAACCTCATGACAGTTGTGTTGAAAATCCTGGGGATCCTCAGTAGATGCACCGCTGAATGTAGTAGTGAAGAGCTTGGGAAACTTATCCAATCCCCACAAAGCCTCCGATGACGTGGCTGAGCTATCACCGGTCTGTGCTGCTGCTCGGCTGAAGAAGCAGTACATGACCTCGCCATTCGCAAAAGGACAAGAGTAGAAATTCAATCAGCGTTGAGAAACTAAACCGCACGACAAGAAAGAACAAATGTGAAACTTTTACTAACTCGGTAGCCTCTAGGGGATAAATACAGACATCTCCGTACCGATCCCTCAGACTCTACTAAGCTTGTCCGTGAGTTATGAGACCTATGCAACCTAGAGCTCTGATACCAACTTGTCACGACCCGAAATCCCCACCCTCGGGAGTGGTGATGGCGCCTACTCGTGGAAGCTAGTCAAGCCAAGAACAGTCGCAAACATCATCCTAACTCATTTTACCCATGATTAAACAATTTAAATTATAGATGCATAAGCAAATTAAAATACTACGATTAATAAAAGATAGCGGAAGTCTGAATTGAAAATATAGCAACAACGTCTAAACATCACTACAAGTCTCTACCCAGCACCTGGTGTCACAACATTTCACGGACCATCTAAGAATGCTAAATACAAGGTCTGAAACAAAATAGTAAAACTCTGTCTTGGTACAAGGGAAACAGGGCAGAAAGGGGATAAAAGAGATGCTGGGCCTGCGGACGCCTGCAGGACTACCTCGGGATCTCGTGGACTGAAGGACTGCTCCCTGGCTACTGCTGCGCACTGTAAGATACTCCGACACCTGGATCTGTGCAAAAGAGCACAGAGTGTAGCATCAGCACAACCAACCCCATGTGTTGGTAAGTGCCTGGCCTAACCCAGGCGAGGTAGTGACGAGGCTAGGACCAGACTCCAGATAAACCTGTGCAGATATATATATATATATATATATATATATACAATACAACGAAGAGGCAAACAGAAATAAATAATTAAAATTGGGGGAGGGAACATGCTTCAGGGGTAACAGATATAAATAGAATATCAGGAGTAATAGAGGAGAAACCTACAGTCTAGCTTCTAACACGGAAATAAGAAATAAAGACAATTTTCATGTTCAGCTCATCTTGTTGCAGGCGTGCAACCCGATCCCATTTCATCAACTCGTGGTAGGCGTACCACCCGCTCCCATTTCATAAACCTTGTGGTGGCGTACCACCCGCTCCCATTTCATAATATCTTGTGGATTTCATAATATCTTGTGGTAGGAGTACCAGCCGCTCCCATTTCATAATATCTTGTGGTAGGTGTACCACCCGCTCCCATTTTCATCAATCTTGTGGTAGGCGTACCACCCGCTCCCATTTCATCAATCACTTGTCGTAGGCATACCACCCGCTCCCATTTCATCAAATCACTTGTGGTAGGCGTACCATCCGCTCCGATTTCAATCCAACACAATATAATAAAATAATCCCGGTTAGGGGACAACAATGTAATAACTTCCCGGCAAGGGAACAACAATATAATAACTTCCTGACAAGGGAACAAAATATCAAATCAAATGTCCCCGTAAGGGAGAATTAGCTATAATCACACCCGTTCCAATATCTAGCTGGCACAGCTATAACCAAACTTGTTACTACACCTAACTACCTCAGCTATAACCATCCTATTACAACACTTAACTACCTCAGCTATAACCAACCTATTACAACACTTAACTACCTCAGCCATAACCATCCTATTACAACACTTAACTACCTCAGCTATAACCAACCTATTACAACAACTACCTCAGCTATAACTATAGTCATCACTCAACACAAGGAAGCATTAACCTAAGCGTCCGTTATATCAATTAAGAACACAGTACAAGGGAACCACAACTCAACAATAGCCCGCCGAGGGGGCAAAATGATGATCTCATTCTCTTTCTCACTTTTACTTCGCAATTCTCTTTACAACTCGAGCCAATGCTCTAGAGGTTCAATTATCACATACTTTCGCAATTCGTTCTACAACTAGAGCCGACGCTCCTCAATGTTCATAAATAACCTTTCTTTCCACAACTCTACCCAACAAACAGAAATACACACCAAGGCATGGATAATACAACGAAGTCATGAAAATCACAATATAAGACTCACGGTCATGCTTGACACCAACGTATAGTTACTCGTCACCATGCCTATACGTCGTACTCAACAAGAAACACATAGCAAATATGACTCAACTCCTAATCCCTCAAGCTAGGGTTAAACCGAACACTTACCTCGATGCTCTGAATTCAACTCAAGCCTCAATTATAGCTTTACCCCTCGATTCCACCACCATTCCGCTTGAATCTAGCCACAAGTTACTTGACTACATCAATAAATGCTAATCAATTTGAATGCATAAAAATGAATTTTCCAAAGTTTTGCCCAAAAATTCCAAAATTGCCCCCGGGCCCACCTGGTCAAAACCCGAGGTTTGAACCAAAACACGGTTACCCATTCCCCCACGAACACAAATATGTGATTTGTTTTGAAATCGGACCACAAATTGAGGTCCAAATCCCCAATATTAGAAAAACCTAGGCTCTACCCAAGACCCCCAATTTCACCCATGAGAATCATTGATTTTAAGTTGAAAACATGTTAAATGATGTTAATGAATGAAAGAATTGAGTAAACATCGACGTACAAATGATTTGGAAGGAAATTTGTTCTTGAAAAATCGCCCAAGGAGTTTGTGTTTTGAAAGAATGGTGAAAAATGGTTCAAATTCGACTAAGTATAAAATATGCTGGGCCTCAGATGTGGGAAATGTGAATTGGCGTTCGCAATTGCGAACCCCGACCACTTATGGGAATTGCGAACATCTGTTCGCATTTGCGAACCATGAAGAAAATTGGGGACTTTGCATTTGCGAACCAAAAGGTCGCATTTGCGAAAGTCCCAGCTTTCGCATTTGCGAGCCATTGGTCGTATTTGCGGACATAGTACAAAAAGGAACACCTTCGCATTTGTGAAGGTAAGCCTCGCATTTGCGAGAAGGGGTAGACCTAGTCTATCTTCGCAATTGCGAGAAATCATTCGCATTTGCGATATCGCATTTGCGAACCAGGCTTCGCAAATGCGAAGCCTGCAGGTCAGAAATGCAACAGCTGTGTTTCAAATTCCAAAAATGCACTTGTGGCTTATCCAAAACTCACCCGAGCCCTCGGGGCTCCAAAACAAACATACAAACAACCTCAAAAACATTCTACGGACTTATCCGTGCAATCAAATCACCAAAATAATATCATATTCATCGAATTAAGCCTTAAAATTCATGATTTCTTCCCAATTTTTCATAACACATCAAATTTCTATTTTAAGTCCGAAACATGTCAAACGACGTCCGTTTTCAACCAAACTTTACAGAAAGTGCTTAAATCGTATATAAGACTTGTACCGGGTGCTGGAACTAAAATACGGGCCCGATGCCATAGTCTTCTAATCAAATTTCATTTCTAATTTCCTTAATTAATTCCAGAAAACAATTTCACACAAAAATTCATTTCTCGGGCTTGGGACCTCAGAATTCGATTCCGGGCATACGCCCAAGTCCCATATTTTCCTACGGACCCTCCGGGACCGTCAAATCACGGGTCCGGGTCCGTTCACCCAAAATGTTGGCCGAAGTCAAATTTATTCATTTTAATATCAAAAATTAGCATTTTTATCACAAAATTCATATTTAAGCTTTCCAGCTATGCTCCCGGACTGCGTACGCAAATCGAGGAAACCCTAAATGAGGTTTTCAAGGCCTCGGAAGTACAGAATGGGCAAGAAAACAGGTGATGACTCTTTGGGTCGTCACATTTCACCACCTTTATTATTAATCAAACAGGAATAGATAATAACGAAAAACAAAATAATTATGAAATGCGGAAGTGATATAACAGTGCCACAACTCAAGTACATAACTACCCCATAGATCCGGTGTCACAATCCTCGAACGATTAAGATTTACTACAAATATAAGTCTGAAAGAAGTACAGATGTTCTTGAAATAGAAGAGACAGAAGAAACTAAAATAGGGAACGGGGACTTCAGGCTCTGCGAACGCCAGCAGATCTACCTTGGTCTCCCTGGATTGAAGGCAGCAACCTCAAATCTACTCACAAGTTCCGGCAGCGAAATATGCACAAAAAGTACAGAGTGCAATATCAGTACAACCGACCCCATGTACTGGTTAGTGTCGAGCCTAACCTCGGCAAAGTAGTGACGAGGCTAGGACACGACAACCATATAAACCTGTGCAGTTAAATCATATACGAGCAGAACTGTAATAACAAAAAATAACGGATAAAGATGGGAAGGGGAAACATGCTGCGGGGAATATCAAATTCTAACAGTAATTCAATAGAGAAGCATGATGAACACCATATTTGTATCAACAGGTATAATGAAACAGTAACACGTGCACAACATCACCCTTCGCGCTTTTACTCTCGTTCTCACCATAAGAAACAACAGAAACGGCACGACATCACCTTTCGTGCATTAACTCTCATAATCGCGGCACGATATCACCCTTCGTGCATTAGCTCTCAAATCATGGCACGGCATCACCCTTCGTGCATTAACACTCACAATAACGGCACGGCATCACCCTTTGTGCATTAACACTCACTCACAATATCATGCACGACATCACCCTTCGTGCTTTACACTCTTCCTCACCCAAACAATAGAAACAATACATCCCGGCAAGGGAATCAACAATAGAAACAATAACATCCCGGTAAGGGAATCAATAATAGAAACAATAACATCCCAGCAAGGGAATCAACAATAGAAACAACAACATCCCGGCAAGGGAATCAACTATAACCAATCTCGTTTCAACAGTTAGTTCCATGAAATAAGTCTCAACTTCAGTCAATACTCAACAATGATCAAATACTCAACAATATCATAAAACTTGATCAACATAGAGAAACATCATTTTAAGCATGAACAGTACATGATAAGAGACATAAAGGTCACAATATAAGACTCACTTGCACGCTCAACATCAAAGTATAGATACTCGTCACCATGCCTATCGTCGAACTCAATACTAACACGTAGCAAATAAGACAACAACACCTATTCCCTCAAGCTAAGGTTAGACCAAACACTTACCTCGATTCCACGACAAAAATCAAGCCTCAATTACCGCTTTACCTCTCGGTTCCACTTCCAATCCGCTTGAATCTAGTCATAATTTACTTAATAACATCAATAAATGCTAAATAAACCAATTCTAATGCATGAGTATAGATTTCCCAATGTTTTCCCCAAAAAGTTAAAAATTGACCCCGTGCCCGCTTGGTCAAAACTCGAAGTTCGAACCAAAACCCGATTACACATTCATCCACGAACCCAAATATGCAATTGGTTTTGAAATCTAACCTCAATTTCAGGTCCAAATCCCCAAAATTCGAAAATCCTAATTTCTACCCAAGAACACCCACTTTCCCATGAAAAACCCTAGATTTTGAAGTGAAATCATGTAAAAAGATGAAATAGATTGAAGAAAAAGAGTTAAGGTTCATTTACCTATGATTTGGGGAAGAACTTGCTCTAGGAAAACCGCCCTTTGGAGTTTAGGTTTTAAAATTTTGAAGAATGAAGTGAAAATCCCGTTCAAATGATGTTTCGATCAGGTACAGATGTCGCAATTGCGACAGGAGCTTCGCAATTGCGAGACAGGCTTCGCAAATGTGAACCTGCTGTAATGTCTGCTGTTGTTGCAATTGCGAACAATTAGTCGCAATTACGGAGGTTGACTTCCCTGTTGACTTCGCAAATGCGAACTAATGCTGGCCAGGCCTGAGAGGCTCGCAATTGCGAAACCTGACCTCGCAATTGCGAGATCAGAGCCTACAACAAAACACCAGCTGCAACAGAAATTTTTCTAGGTCCCAAAACACTCTGTGGCCTATCCAAAACTCACCCGAGCCCTCGGGGCTCCAAACCAAACATGCACACAAGTCTAAAAATATCATACGAACTTGCTCGTGTGATCAAATCACCAAAATAACATCTTAAACAACGAATTAAACACCAAAACTCATGAAATTCCTAAGATAGTTCATAATTTTTATTTTCTCAACCAAGGGTCCGATTTGTATCAAATCTCTTCCGTTTTTCACCAAATTTCACAAATATGACTTAAATATTATATTAAACTTGTACGGGGCTCTAGAACCAAAATACGGCCCGATACCAACGAGATCATACATTATATCATTTCTAAAAATTCTTATATTTTCCAGCAAACACTTCTCTTCGAAAATTCATTTCTCGGGTTAGAGACCTCGGAATTCGATTCCGGGCATACGCCCAAGTCCCATATTTTACCACGGACCCTACGGGACCGTCAAATCATGAGTCCGGGTCCGTTTATCCAAAATGTTGATCGAAGTCAACTTTAATCAATTTTAAAGGCCAAATTCAATATGTTTCCCAAATTTCACATAAAAGCTTTTTGGAAACGCGCCCGGACTGCGCACGCAAATTGAGGAGAAAGAAATGAGGTTTTCAAGGCCTCAGAACCCAAATTCGGGTTCTAAAACAAAAGATGACCCTTTGGGTCATCACATTCTCCACCTATAAACCACCGTTCATCCTCGAACGGACATAGAAAAGTACCTGAGTCTGTAAAAAGATGGGGATATCGGCTCCGCATATCGGACTCGGACTCCCAAGTAGCTGCCTCAATAGGTTGACCTCTCCACTGCACACAAACTGAAGGGAAATTTTCGATCTCAACTGACGAACCTGCCGGTCTAGAATAGCTATCGGCTGCTCCTCATAGGTCAAGTCCTTGTCCAACTGGACAATGCTGAAGTCTAACACGTGGGATGGATCGCCGTGATACTTTCGAAGCATAGACACATGGAACACTGGATGCATAGCTGATAAACTTGGCGGTAACGCAAGTCTGTAAGCCACCTCTCCCGCTCAATCAAGAATCTCAAAAGGCCCGATGAACCTAGGGCTTAGCTTGCCCTTTTTCCCAAATCTCATCACGCCCTTCATGGGCGACACCCGAAGCAACACTCGCTCTCCGACCATGAATGCCACATCACGAACCATACGGTCGGCATAACGCTTATGCCTAGACTGTGCTGTACTAAACCTATCCTTCTTAACCTTGTCCAACGCATCCTATACTAAATCTATACCTAACAACCGAGCTTCTCCAGGCTCAAACCACGCAACTGGCGATCGACACCGCCTACCATATAATGCCTCATAGGGAGCCATCTGGATGCTCGACTGACAGCTGTTGTTGTAGGAAAACTTCACAAACGGCAAGAACTGATCCCAAGAACCTCCAAAGTTAATAACACAGGCGCGGAGCATATCCCCAAAATCTTAATAGTACGCTCGGACTGTCCGTGCGTCTGAGGATGAAATGTTGTGCTCAACTCGACCCGTGTACCCAACTCACGCTGGACTGCCCTCCAAAAATGCGAGGTAAACTGCGTACCTCGGTCAGAGATGATAGAAACGGGCACACCATGAAGACGAACAATCTCCCGGATATAGATCTCCGCCAACCGCTCCGAAGAATAAGAAACTGACACGGGAATAAAATGCGCTGACTTGGTCGGACTATACACAATAACCCATACTGCGTCGAACTTCCTCTGAGTCTGTGGGAGTCCAACAACGAAGTCCATAGTAATACACTCCCACTTCCACTCAGGAATGTCAATCTTCTGAAGCAAACCACCAGGTCTCTGATGCTCGTACTTTACTTGCTGACTGTGACACCTCCTTTTTTACACACCTACCCCGAAGGATAATGTATAAGGGAGTTTTTCCAATTTAAGTGACATTATTCGAAATGGGATTATTTATTTTTCAGAGTCGCCACTTGGGATAGGTTTGGCTTTTAGTGTCCCAAGTCACCGGTTTATCTTGAATCTGACTAAGGAATTCTGCTGACCCGGGGGAAGGTGTTAGGCACCCCCGAATCCCGTGGTTCTAGCACGGTCGCTTCAACTACCATAATTGGTCTAATATCTGATTTTAAAATATGTTCATCCTATAGTGCAATTTAAAATTATTTACCGCTTTTAATTGAAATTTTTTTAAGGAAGATTGGACGTCGTTTAAAACGTGTTTTTGGATCACGTCACATGAAATGCACCCGGATCTGAAACACATTTTATTCAACGTTTTAGGATTTGGATTTGGGTCACATGAAATGCGCACCCGAGTTTAGGAAGGTAATATTATTAAAGACGAGCCTAAAGAAACTAGCGTGTTGATATCTTTGCGGGAGGCCATGAAAATTCGCTAAATGACCATCCCGATTTCTAAATATTTTAAGGGATAATTAAAGAGGGCCACGCAATTTGTGATTTTTATTTGGCGTGGCGCACCTCAATTTCACTTTTAAAGGACATTAGACTAAACTTGAAGGGCCAAGGACTGTTATATTATC
Organism: Nicotiana attenuata; assembly: GCF_001879085.1. Taxonomy (NCBI): domain Eukaryota; kingdom Viridiplantae; phylum Streptophyta; class Magnoliopsida; order Solanales; family Solanaceae; genus Nicotiana; species Nicotiana attenuata. The sequence continues at coordinate 88,561 of NW_017673543.1, forward strand.
TAAGATGGCCCTCCTAAAATTATTCTAAGGGTATTACTAATTGGCTAAGGTCATAAGAACTAGACATGGGCTGTGAATTTAAAATCTGGTAATTAAGTACAAGACTAAGGTGACACAACTGGGCCTGAACAAAAGGCCCAATATTTATCGTTTGGATTTCTGAGGCTACCTGCGTATAAATGCTTCAGCTGTAAAGCTGATCGGTAGTTTGGGCCTCTAAACAGGCCCATTTCAACATCTGGGCAGCTAACAAGTATAAAAGTGAATTTGAATTGTGTCTATTTTCTATTAAATTCGAAATTAAAGGAAATGAAACAATTGAGAACGACTACAAATATTTAAAACAACCAAGACTAATTAAAACAATTAAAATAACTAAACCGCTCATAATCTGCGTTTAATACCACTAGAACCATTTAAAATAACTAAAACATTTTTTAAAACAGCTGAACAACGGGGACTGCTCATGATCTAATTTCAAAATAACTAAGACATTTAAAACAACTGAAACCAAATTGAAGCCTATTTCTTAACAGGACATATAAATCCAGCATTGACTTAAAAGGCCCAGGTGAATTAGAAGTTATAACTGGGCCAATGCCTAAGCAAACGTAAGGCCTAAATGAAATAATTCAACTCCTAATCAAACCAAATTACATGCTGATTTTAACCTCAAATCTCATACACATTCACTTGTTTATAAACTGATGAATTAACATACCTACTCCTGAATTTTAACCGCAATTAAACTTCAATTATTACAACTTTATAGAACCTATTCATGGATTGGAACCTGAAATAGCTACTGAAGCTTTCAACTTAACTAAATTAACATGAACTTAAGTGCCGAATGTTTCTATATAACAGTCCAGTATACAGTCCTTTTATACACTTCAAATTCAATGTGCCAAACCTAAATCAACATGTATCATGCTAATTCTAATTCAGGAATGTGAGAAAAAAAACAGCAATAAAATCAAAACACTTTAGTTCCAATATCCTCTTCATTCAGCACGAATTTCAGATCCTTTACATATGTAGAGAGAAATCATCAATTGTGAGCTTAAGAGTATACCTGGAGATTGAAACAAAGGAAACAAATGAAGATCACCAGAGTAATTCAGCAGTCAAACCCAGCTTAAGGTCAATTTCAAGCCCAGAAAATGGTATCAAGCAGTCCAGGGAATAGTTTCAAACAAGTAACACCAGTAAACACCCAAATCAAGCTTGAATGACCCGAATTGAACTCGAAATAACCCCAGGACCTCTAAAACCTCACTACTGAAATTTCAGAACTTTCCATACCTGGTAATCTAAGATCTAAACTCTTAACATTCAAAACTCGCTAATTCTGCAGAACTTTTGTCAATTGTTAGTAGCTTTTCAGGTTTTTAGAACTCTCAAACTTTCAGAACAAATTTCGGTTTTGGGATTTGAATTTCAAATTTTCCAGATTCTGTGGATTTTGAATTTTGAATTTTCAGATTTCTGGATCCCTAGCCCTTTTTGCAAGGCAAGGTTACTGCCCTTTTATAGACAAAAACTAGGGCAACTTTTAGATTTTTTTCTTTACATTCTAGGTCCCTTATTAGTTTCATTTTTTAGCTTAAAAGTCCCTGAAAGACTGACTTATTGCCCAAGTTATTATACCCAATTCCTGAATTTCAAATTAGAACCCCCATCTAGAAGGTTCTAGGGGGTTCTATTTCAGTTATTGCAGGGATTCCCTAATTAAACTACCTATACTACCCCTGAATTAGTTCTGAAATTACCAACCTAGATTAGCTAACTCCAGCCCCTTCTAACTTGGTCAAAACATGACCATGGTTACCTGCAAGACTTGGGACTATTCAGCTATAACCAAACAGGATTCAATTGACACAAAAACCCCTAAAATTGAACTATCAAATCCATCTAATTCTAATTAAAAATTGCAGGCATATTGCTATGAATTAAACAGAAAACCAGGAACAAAATTAACAAAAATACAAAATCGTGCTATCAAACAGAAAATTAAGACTCAAACAAAAAATAAAAATAAACTGAATCAGTAAAACAATACGAATAGAGAAAAAGTAATTAAAGACTCTAAGAAGATTGGCAAGCAAAAATCAAGGCCTAGATCAATTAAACATGAAGAAGAATTAAGCATGAAGGAGAAGCCAACTACAATCAAAAGAAAATTCACTATGCGGCGAGCAAGAAACGACAGAAAAACAAATAAAGAAAGAAAATATAGAACTTACTGATTCAAGCCCTAAACTTGACTGACTTTCGAGTCTGATCCTCAAACAATGTTATTTGCCTATTCTTTGCCAAAAATAAGCAAACAACATTATTAGAGGATCAATCGACCACTGGGAAGATCCAAACATGGCTGAAATTTCTTTGTTCTTCAAAACAGAACCCTAGATCTAAAACTCGAGTATTTTTGGCCGGATTTGAAGGGGATTGGTTTGAAATATGGGAAGAGGGAGTCAAGGTGAGTCTGGGGTGTGATTTTGGTTGGGTTTAGAGGCAGCGCCGCCGAAACACGACGGAGGCGGCGCTAGGGTTTTGAATATTCGACGGGTTTGGGGGGAATTTGAGGGAAACGAAGCTGGGATTTGGAAAGGGGAGATGAAGGAGAAGCCATGGTGAAAATTTTGGGGCATTTGGGCCATCGCCGCCGGCGAAGGCGTTTTCCGGCCGGCGGCTTACGGCGGAGGACGACGGAATTAGAGGTCTCTGATGAGAGGTCTGAGAGAGACGAGGGTAGGGGGTCCTGAGGGGGGTGGTGTCATTTGGACATATGTATATTAAATGATGTGGGCTTCAGGACCGTTGGATTAGATAACCTCGACGGTCCTGATTTAATCCTGAAGAAACGACGTAGTTTTGTTTAATAAGAGGCTGGACCGGGTTGGGGTATTCTTTGGGCCGGTCTCAAAAGGGTAGTTAGTTTGGGCTGGTAATTGTTTTATATTGCTGGCCCAAATCTGAGCATTAACAGGCCCCTTTTACATTTTCAATTCTTTTAATTCCTTTTTCCTTTTATTTGTTTTTCTCTTTTTTTTCAATTTTAAAACTAAACTAAAATTAATCCTCAAAATTAATTCAACTACCTAATTAAGCTACAATTTAACTATTACCAATTTAAAGGAAATTAATAAACCTAAAAACTAAAATCAAAATCAAACAAAACAAATCAAAGTTTCTTTATGATTTTTTGTATTTTTGTACAAGCCTAATTACTAATTAGTCTAAAAATATGTAAAATTAAATCCTGAATGCTCATGCAATATTTTTTGTATTTTTATGAATTATTAGGCACACACAAATAAAAAATACCCACAAAATTACGCAATTAAATCCTAAAAATCAAATAATAAAAGGAAAATCCTAATTTTAAGAATTCTATAGGAGTAATTCAAGCGAGGCAAAAATCACGTGCTCACAGCTGCCCCTCTTTGCTCGGAGACACGAAGGGTTTTCGGGCAAAGATAAATGAGCAATTATGAGGGATTTTTGCCTGCTTGGCACTCCATGAGAAGCATTTTTGAAAACCATCTGACCGAACCTTGCTTCAGAGGTTGCCTACATATCCTTGGCTATAAAGGAATCAGGTCAGTATAGTTCTGGAAGTTTTGGTAGCTGGGACTACCAGGAGCTGTGATTTCACTGCCGTTGCTGCTGCTACTGCTTGCTGACCTCCTTATTACACCAAAAGGAAAATCAAAGCTAAGCTAGCTATGCCGATCAACTATGAGTTACAAGATTCCTATCTATAAATCTCTTGAAGCTTGATCTTGAGTCTTAGCTGATTTTGCTGTGGACTCCGATCTGAATCTTGATGCTCGTAAGCTGTAGGTGTTGGTTCTTTCTTCAGCATTGGGTCAAAGCGGGACAAGCGGAGCTTGTGACTTCAATCAAGTTTTGAGCAGTCCGCATCTCTGTTTGCTTCAGTATTTTGGATTCACTTCTTTTTGTTCTTTTTCTTCTTTTCTTTATTCTGGATTGAGACTCATTCCTTTGGTCGTCTCGAACCCTGCGCCTCGAGGTCAAACCTGTTCAGACACCAAAACAAACAAACGAACGAAATTTTCTGCCCCAGTTTTCACTAGGAAAATTTCGTGAGTTACTTGTGACAAAAGTCTGAACTCATTCTTTTTTTTTCATTTTCAAGAATTATATTTGCCTATGATAGAACAAATTGGGGAGTGGAGTCCTATTTCTAAAATGTCAACTCAGGGATTGGACCCCTAATGTTGGTGCAAAACGACTAGGGAATGGAGGCCCTATGTCCAAAAGGCGCAACTCGAGGTAGTAGGACGCCTAAGTAGTGACAAAGGTAAAAGCTCAACTCGAGAGATTAGAGCCCTAATGTCGGACAAGGGTAAAACTCGAACTCAGGGATCGGAA
>NW_017673543.1:92981-130238 GCF_001879085.1 Nicotiana attenuata
AAAGGAAAAGGATTGGAGCCCTAATGTTGGTAAAAGGTAAAACTCAACTCAGGGATTGGATCCCTAATGTTGGTAATAGGTAAAACTCAACTCAGGGATTGGAGCCCCAATGTTGGCTAAGGGTAAAATGCTCAACTCACGGATTGGAGCCCTAATATTGGCTAAGGGTAAAACGCTCAACTCAGGGATTGGAGCTCTAATGTTGGCTAAAGGGCAAAGGAAAAGCTCCCGGGGATTGGAGCCCTAATGTTGGCAAAGGGAAAACCTCAGCAATGTTGCTAGGGTAAAATCTCACAGGATTGGAGCCTAAGTTGCTAAAGAAAAATGCTCAACTCAGGGATTGGAGCCCTAATGTTGGCTAAGGGTAAAACGCTCAACTCAGGGATTGGAGCCCTAATGTTGGCTAAAGGGAAAAATGCTCAACTCAGGGATTGGAGCCCTAATGTTGGCTAAGGGTAAAACGCTCAACTCAGGGATTGGAGCCCTAATGTTGGCTAAAGGGAAAAATCCTCAACTCAGGGATTAGAGCCTTAATGTTGGCTAAGGGTAAAACGCTCAACTCAGGATTGGAGCCCTAATGTTGGCTAAGGGTAAAACGCTCAACTCAGGGATTGGAGCCCTAAAGTTGGTAAAAAGGCCACTAGGGAATGGAGGCCCTATGTCTAAAAGGCGCAACTCAGGGATTGGAGCCCTAAGGTTGGCAAAAAGCGACTAGGGAATGGAGGCCCTATGTATAAAAAGGCTCAACTTAGGGATTGGAGCCCTAATGTTGGCTAAAGGGTAAATAGCTCAACTCAGGGATTGGAGCCCTAATGTTGGCAAAAGGTGACTAGGGACTGGAGGCCATATGTCTAAAAGGCACAACTCAGGGATTGAAGCTCTAATGTTGGCAAAGCATAAAAGATTGATATTGGGATTCTAAACGATCAATTTTTGAATTTTCTTCTTCTTTTCTTTTTTTTCCATTTTTAATAGGATGCAGGAAAGAACTTGGAGGAAACTTCCCTTTTGGATTGATTATTTTGGTGTAAAGCTATTTCCGCACCTGCGCCTTTCTTTTCCTTTTTGGTTGCACCTGCTTCTTGCACGGTTGCTTGGATTGCACCTGTTTCAATTTTCAAACAAAGAACAATTGTTAGTTTGAAACGGTGGTTGGTTTTGTGGCCTTGATTGTCTCAATTGCTTGATCCCGGCCCAGCTTCTGTAGAGAACCTCTGCTGCTTGCTGGTTTTGTAGATTCCCCTATCTTTCAAACCGGAGGACTCAACTTTCAGGATTTCATGATGACTCGCCCGCGTAGGGGCTTCGACCCTTTTCACTTTATTTTGCCTTTAAGACCTTTGTCCTTGACTTTTCTTTTTCTCTTTGAATAACTTTGATTTCAAATCATCTGCCATCATGGCCAATCGGGATTGACTTGATGCACCCGCTGAGGCTGGGTACTTTCTTTAGCTTTTGTTAGGGAGAGCCCTGTAAAGCCAGTCCTGCCACCTTTTCTTTGTATTAATTTCGGGAACAGAGTTAGACCGAAAGGGATTTCAAGGAAGAAGTAGACAAAAGGCAAGAAAATGAATTTAACGAGAAGCGTCCCTTTCGGGGAGAAAAGAAGGACTTATCTGGAGTACACGCAGGCTTCAAATAGACACGACATGCTTCTTGGACTGGATGCCCGACCCGCACAAACTTTCCACACTTCTCATAAACTCATTGACCCGTGTTTCAGATCCAGGGAATCTTGCCAGGACACTTTCAATGGTGGGAGATGTCTTCTCTTCAGCCGACGGCGCCCTTTGTGGGTTTTCGCCAGTCAACCTCTCTCATTTCTCTTCTCACCGTCGCCCGATAGTGCTCTTTTACTAGTTTTCACTAAGCGGACTCTCTCATTTTCAATTTTTCTACTCACTGTCACCTTATGGTGCCCGTAGGTTTTCACCGATAAGACTCTCTCATTTTATTTCTCTCAGTTTGATTGCATCAGATTCCAACAATGATGTTTTCAATTCCCACGCCTTTGCCAATTGATCGGAAGGACTTGGACAAGGTTTTTGGTTAAAAAGAATCTTGGATGGAATTACAACTTTGGAACCGTTTTGGTGGGCTCATGGCCGAGCCATTATATCATCTGCCCCAGTTTCACTTTTTGGGGGAATTGGGATTTTTGTTTTGGTGTGACTGAACCCCAGAGAGAGGTTGCCTACGTATCCTTTCAGAATCAAGTCAGACGTAGTTCAGGGAAACATTTGTTTTTGTTGTTTTTGATTTTGTTTTGTTTCTATTTTCTTTTTCTTTCTTTCTTCTTTTTTTTTTCATTTTTTTCATCATCATTTTTTTTTTCTTTTTTTTTTCATTCATTCATTTTTGGGTTCCAAAGAGGGTAGCCAAAGAAGAGTGACCGGCTCAAATGGGTTCGCAAAGGGTTGATAGTGTTTGGGTAGCGAGAAGGAAAGCCTTTGTCATCTCAACTGAACAAAGGCATTGCTGCAGAAAGCCTAGACATAGTACCTTTTTACTGCGTCTGCATTCACGGCTGCTTCGGGATCATTTCCTTCGATATCGCCCAGATACAATGCTCCTCTCGGCAATATATTTCTGATGATGTATGGACCCTTCCAGTTAGGAGCAAATTTTCCTTTTGCTTCCTGATGATGAGGGAGAATGCGCCTTAACACAAGTTGTCCCACTTCAAAATTCCTGGGTCGTACTTTCTTGTTATAAGCGCGGGCCATTCTTTGGTTGTACAACTGCCCGTGATAGACCGCAGTCATCCGTTTTTCATCAATTAAGGTCAACTGTTCCAGACGAGTCTTGACCCACTCACTGTCCTCAATCTCTGCTTCAACGATGATCCGGAGAGAAGGGATTTCTACCTCTCCGGGCATCACGGCTTCAGTGCCATAGACCAAAAGGTACGGGGTAGATCCTACCGATGTGCGCATTGTGGTGCGATATCCCAGTAATGCAAAAGGCAACTTTTCATGCCATTGTCTGGAGCTCTAAAATCATCTTTCTCAAAATCATTTTGATATTCTTGTTTGCTGCTTCAACGACACCATTGGCTTTAGGTTTATTCTCAAATTGTTCCAATTCTCGATTTATTTCCCTAAAAGCCTCTTCGTCATCATACTCCGGTTCTTGGTTCATTACTTCACAATTAAACAGCGTGTTTGGATCTGAGCATGAAGTTCGCAAGCATGTCATGTTATTTATGGCTGCATTATTAGAACTGAAAGAAGAAATAAAAAGAGAAAAATAGCAAAAATCAGAAAGAATAAAGAAAGATAAACGATGAAATATTGATTTCATTTCTTGGAATTTGAAGATAACAGGGTTTACATTTTGGAAATTAAAAGACAAGAAACTAATGAAAACACCCGAGTTACACCCTGGAATAAGTCGTGATGCAGAAAGAGTAGCAGGACAGGTCTACCGGGACTCCCGCCTGATCGGAAATGAACTTTCCAATTTTGAAGCTTGGCGCTTGGTCCCATGTATAACACCTCAGCGGTGCTAGAGCCCTCTCCCGGCTGAACCATGTGGGTTTCGTAGAGTATCTTCCTCATTGCCCCACATATTTCCTCAATTTCTTCGGCCGTAAAGGCCTCATCATCTTCCTCATCACTATACTTCGGCTTGACAAAGGTTTCATACAAAACGTGGCAGTGGCTGTGGGAAGACCCACCCCTCCTTCTTTCTCTCATCCGCCCACTCTACATCATCTAGGGTGGGGTGAAAACCTATCCCAGAGAACTTTTCAGTTGTTGGCAGGGTCACTGGTTCAGATATTCCTTGCAGAGCTTTTCCAAGTCCCTTCCATAGCTTGAAACCATGTCTGATCATTTCTTTGGCCACCATAATCGAGGCATTGGATAGGAAGGGTTGGGGACACGGGTTTCCTTCTTCATGCTGTTCCGCCACCACAACTTCGAATGCTTGGTAGACTATGTGTTCACTGCCTTCTCTCGCTTCTAAGCATGGGACAGATGGGTCCCGATAGATTGACTGTTCATCCTCTCCGTGAACCACGATCTCCTGATCCTCGTATTCAAATTTCACCATTTGATGGAGGGTAGAGGGTACAGCTCCTGTAGCATGGATCCAAGGCCTTCCCAGAAGAAAATTATAGGACGTGTCCATGTCTAGCACTTGGAAAGTCACCTCGAAGTCCACCGGGCCAATGGTCAAGATTAGGTCAATTTCTTCAATGATGTCTCTTTTGATACCGTCAAAGGCTCTCACACAGACATTGTTGGGACGAATCCTTCCAATCCCGATTTCCATACGCTGTAGTGTGGAGAGTGGTCAAATGTCCACCCCAGAACCTCCGTCTACCATGACCCTCTTCACATAGTATCCCTCACATTTGACGGCTAAGTTCAAGGCTTTGTTGTGAGCGGCTCCTTCTAGAGGAAAGTCGTTTTTGCTGAATGAAATCTGATTGACGGCGAAAAATCTTTCTGCCATTCTTTCCAACTGTTCCACCGAAGTTTCAGTAGGCACGTATGCTTCATTCAGGGTCTTCATTAAACTCTTTTGGTGCTCAGGGGATTTTATCAGCAATGACAGCAAGGATTCTTGTTCAGGATACTTTTGCAATTGATCAACCAACTCATAGTCGGCCATCTTCATTTTCTGAAAGAAAGCTTCCGCTTCCTCGGCACTTACAGGTTTCTTAGATGGGAAACGCCTTCTGGTGGCGTTGTTCACTTCTTCTACGTTGGAGTATTTCTCAACGGGGTGATTGTCTTGAAGCTCCCCCAAGATCTCTTTGCCCTTATACGTAACCACCGTCTGATGGTAATTCCATGGCACTGCAGGAGGATTCGTCATAGGCTTCTGTTGTGCGCGTCCAATAACCACGGGCTCATCCAGCCTCGATGGTTTAATTGTCCCCCGCACCATATAGGCTCCCTTGGGCACATACACCTGGGCTCCCTTTTTCAATTCCAATCTCTTTGGAGGGCTCAAAACCAACTATTTTTCTTTGCGGCCCCGTGGAACATAAAGGACACCATCTTTGGGAGGCATTATCTTTGTTCCTGTCTCAACTTTCTTTTCTGGTTCTGACTTGGAGACGTTGTTCTTCTTTTTCCCTTTATCTTGCTTCGGGGCAACCTTTGGCTTTCTTTCCGCATCAGCAATGGCAATTATGGCCTTTAGTGCCGGGTCAAATTCTTTATCTTCACAAATCATTCCAATCACTGGCCCATTGTTGTGGGCTGGCAATGGATTGTTAGTCACGTTGGGGACATCCTCGTCCCCTAGCACTATCTTTCCTTGTTCTATCAAGTTCTCCACCGCTCTTTTCAAGGTCTAACGATCATCCGTATCGTGCCCTTCTGCTCCTGAATGATAGGCACATCTGACACCGGCTCTGTAAGTAGGCCACGCTGGATTTTGCCTTATTTGAGGGACTGGATGCAGTAGACCTAGTTGGACAAGTTTTGGAAATAGATTGGAGTAAGATTCACCAATTGGAGTAAAAGTTTGCCTCCTAGGTGGATCACGAGGGGGAAAGTTGTTCTGTGGAGGACGGCGATTGTAGTGGTTTTGGTGAGGAGGCTGATTTCTTGGAAATGGAGCTTGGTTTCTATTGGCATGTTGTTGTGGTCGTACAAAAGGTTGAGCATTCATGACCGCATACGGTTTAGGAGCATAAGCCATGTCATGGTGAGGGTAGTAATGTTGAGGGGATCTTTCTGAGAACATGGGTCTAGGAGTGCAGTGTCTTCTTGCACCCGAGGCCGCCATGGATGTTTCTTCTTTCTTCTTACCCTTTGCCATTCCTCCAGACCCGCCTTGGATGGCTTGGGAGGTTGCTCTAATGGCTGACTGGCTCAGAATTCTGCCTGTTTTTAATCCATTCTCCACTATTTCACTAATTTTGATAGCTTCTGCAAACGGTTTGCCCATAGCTGACATCATATTTTGGAAATAATCAGCTTCCTGAGCTTGAAGGAACACTATGACCATCTCGACCTCGTCCATCGGAGGCTTTACTCTAGATGCTTGCTCACGCCATTTGATTGCGTACTCCCTAAAGCTCTCCGAAGACTTCTTTTTCAGATTTGCCAACGAGTTCCGGTCTGGAGCAATGTCTATATTGTACTGGAACTGTCGAACAAAGTCTCTCGCGAGGTCGTCCTAGATGTTCCATCGAGAGATATCTTGATCCATATACCACTCGGAGGCAATACCAACCAGACTCTCTCCAAAATAAGCCATGAGCAATTCTTCTTTTCCTCCAGCCCCGCGCAATTGATTACAGTATTTCTTAAGGTGAGCAATGGGATCACCATGCCCATCGTATTTCTCGAACTTTGGATTTTTGAATCCCATAGGCAAATGCACGTGAGGGAACATGCACAAATCAATATATGACACACTCTTTTGCCCACTTAAACCCTGCATGTTTTTGAGGCTTTTTTCCAGGCTTCTCATCCTTTTTGCCATTTCATCCTGTTCGGGAGCTTTGGGAGTCTTTTCCTGTCCCGTGGTGAACTCATATGGAGGTGGTTGGGAGTAAGTATAGGTGGGGTACTAAGGAGGATCCACTTGGAAAATAGGATTTTGGAATGTGAAGGCTGACGGATCAAAAGTGATTGGTTTTGGGAGTGCGGGTTATGTTGTGGCGGAGCATGGGGGAGCGGTAAAGATATTGGGGACTGCTCCGGATGTGAACACCTGGGGGCGAACCTCAGAAGGTGTTCCCACAAAATGAGCCGATATGGTAGGTACTCCCAATGGGGTATTCGGGTGGCTGGTGGGGATATTAGAGATACCCCCTGTTCTAGGAAACAACTCGGGGAATCCGGGGATGGCACTTGGAGGTTCCCTTCCATTTGTCCACGCATTCCACATCTCCATGACCCTAAGACGTAAGATCCTGTTTTCTTCAGCCGCTGTAGATTCCGAGGCCGGGATGCCCGAGATTGGGCCATCTTCTGGGATGGGAATGGCTGGCAAGGTCATTTCCGGATGGTACAAGATGGTGATATCATCTTGTACATTGGCCTTCACCGGATGGTACAAGATGGTGATATCATAGTCTTTCAATAACTCCAGCCACCTCCTCTACCTCAAATTTAGCTCCTTCTGCCTGAACAAATACTGCAGACTCTTGTGATCCATGAACACCTCACATGATGCGCCATATAAATAATGCCTCCAAGTCTTCAGCGCGTGAACAATGGCTGCTAGCTCCAAATCATGAACTGGATAATCCTTCTCGTGAATCTTCAACTGCCGCGAAGCATATGCAATAACCTTTCCATTCTACATCAACACGCACCCAATTCAATACGAGATGCGTCACAATATACTGTAAATGTCCCTGAACCTATGGGCAAAACCAACGCCGGTGCCGTAGTCAAAGCTGTCTTGAGCTTTTGAAAGCTTACCTCACACTCGTCCGACCACCTGAACTGGGCATCCTTCTGGGTCAACCTATTCATCGGGGCTGCTATAGATGAAAACCTCTCCACAAACCGACAGTAATAACCTGCCAAACCCAAGAAACTTCGAATCTCTATAGCTGATGTGGGTCTAGGCCAGTCCTTGACTGCCTCTATCTTCTTCGGATCCACCTGAATACCCTCTGCTGATACAACATGACCCAAAAAGTCAACTGAACTCAACCAGAACTCACATTTCAAAAACTTAGCGTACAACTGACTGTTTCTCAGAGTCTGAAGAATGACTCGAAGATGCTGCTGATGCTCCTCTCGGCTGCGGGAGTAGATCAAAATATCATCAATGAAGACAATAACGAAGGAATCCAGATAAGGCTTGAACACTCAGTTCATTAAATCGATGAATGTTGCTGGGGCATTGGTCAACCCAAATGATATCACCAGAAACTCATAATGGCCGTATCGAGTGCAAAAAGCTGTCTTAGGGACATCGGATGCCCTAATCCTCAACTGATGGTAGCCCGATCTCAAATCGATCTTCGAAAATACCTTGGCACCCTGAAGCTGATCAAACAAATCATCAATCCTCGGCAATGGATACTTGTTCTTGATGGTGACCTTGTTCAAGTGTTGATAATCTATACACATCCTCATCGACCCATCCATCTTCTTAACAAACAACATCGGCGCACCCCAGGGCGAGACACTAGGTCTAATAAAGCCCTTATCAAGCAAGTCTTGCAACTGTTCTTTCAACTCCTTCAACTCTGGCAGGGCCATACGATATGGCAAGATATAAATAAGCTAAGTTCCCGGAGCCAAATCAATGCAAAAGTCGATATCCCTGTCGGGTGGCATCACCGGCAGGTCTGCAGGAATACCTCTGGAAACTCCCGAACAACTGGCACGGAATCCATAGAAGGAACCTCAGCACTAGAATCACGAACATAAGCCAAATAAGCCAAACACCCTGTTTCAACCATACGTCGAGCCTTCATATAAGAAATAACCCTACTGACAGAATGACCAAGAGTCCCTCTCCACTCCAATAGAGGCAAACTCGGCAAGGCTAAGGTCAAGGTCCTGGAATGACAGTCCAATATAGCGTGATAAGGTGACAGCCAATCCATCCCCAATATGACATCAAAATCGACCATATCAGAAGTAGGAGATCTACACGGGTCTCAAGACCCCCAATAATAACCACACACGAGCGATAGACACCATATACAATAATAGAATCACCCACAGGTGTGGACACATATACAGGAGCACTCAAAGAATCACGAGGCATAACCAAATACGTTGCAAAATAAGATGACACATAGGAGTATGTAGACCCTGGATCAAATGTAATTGAAGCATCTCTACCGCAAACTGAAATCGTACCTGTGATAACGGCATCGGATGCCTCATCCTTGGTCTGGCTAGGAAAGCATAATATCGGAGCTGGGCCCCACCACTCTGAACCACATCCCTAGGATGGTCTCTTGCTGGCTAGCCTCCACCTCTAGCGGCATGACCTCCACTTCTAACACCTCTAGCTCCACCTCTAGCTGTCTGACCCCTGCCCCTAACTCGCTGAGCGGGCGGTGGAACACCGGGTGCCTGAACCATGGCACAAGAACCCTGATGCTGAGAATTGCTCGACGCTCGAGGGTAAAATCTAGCAATGTGCCTTGGATCGTCACAAGTATAACAAGTCCTCGACTGCTGGGACTACTGACCCTAAAACTGACCCTGACGGCCTAAGTAATCACCCTGAAAACTCTGGAGCGGAGGTACACTGATAGGAGCTGGTGATGCACTGTAGGGTAGCTGATTGGAATACTGCATGTGAGAACCACGGCCACCTGGAGCACTGTGAGAAGCCTGTAGTGCTGAATGAAACAGCCTGGGAGGATGGCCCCTACCAAATGAATCCTTGACTCCAGATGAGGCACCACTGAACCTACCAGAATGACGATGCCTCTTGTCAGACCCCTGACCGCTCCCCTAAGCTAGAACCATCTCAACCCGCCTGGCCACATTGGCCGCACCCTGGAAAGAAATTTCACCCCCTGTGTCCTTAGCCATCTGCAATCGAATGGGCTAAGCGAGTCCCTCAATGAACCTCCTCACTCTCTCTCTCTCAGTGGGGAGTATAAGAAGAGCATGGCGAGCCAAATCAACAAACCTACTCTCATACTGGGTGACAGTCATGGAACCCTGCTGGAGGCACTTAAACAGAGTTGAGGCATTAAAACTGCAAATGACATTAAGGCGAATAAGATTGAATACAAATAGCATAGTGTCAAAATCATAATGGCTCACAGAAATCCAAATGGCATTGGTGCACAAAACATGAACACAAACAAAGGAAATAGAATTGCGAGGGTAGAGAGCACTAACCAGTTGCAAACAAAACGAGCAAAGAGCAAGAAACTTAAAATCTCAGAAGTAACAGCAATTGAAGGAGAACAATGAAACCCAAAATCTTCGGTGCTTCAGAGTTTACAACAGCCTCGAAGTGCTTACACCGGAGAAGATTAATGAATTAATCCCAATGGCCTAGGCTTCCAACCTGCCAAGAACCCAATAATTTCAGAAGATATCCGAGTATAACAGAGTGAGTGAATGAGGGAAAGAATGAGAACATTAGTGATTAAGGTCCATTTTAGGGGATTGGGGGAGGGGTTTATATAGTGACAGATTAGGACGAACAAACATGAAAAAAAAATCAAATAAACATATATAAGGTAAGAAAAGATCACATGCAATCAGTAACAGAGCCGATAAAAGGGATGAAAGAAATTTCAAACCCTTGTTGGGTCCAATGGCAATAAATCGGACCACGAATGAATGAATCGTTCATTTTAGAGTATATATAGACAAAATATCACCCAGATCTTCAAAAAATTGGAGTCAATCATGCTTGCTCTTGAAAGGTAGTTCTTGAAAAAAAATAGGGCAAGAACTAAGTAACACCACACACGTGTGACCAGTAGCGGAGGAACATAGATATGGTAAGTAAATAATGGAGGAATCCCATTATCAACGGGATTAGGAGAGGAATTAAAGAGCGGGGGGCTAGGGTTCTTCACAGAGAAGGAGAAGATGAGAGGATTTTAGGGCGGCGGCTTAGAGGAAATGGGTAGGGTTTTAGGGTTTGGTTAATTTAAAAAGGGTAAGGTGATCTAGGGCCGTTGATCTTGAGAGATCAACGACTAGGATTAAAAAATTGAGTGAGGCAGGTCGTTTAATAGGTCACGGCCGGTAATTTAAAGAGGGTCGTTTGGTTTAGGCTGGGGATGTTGGGCTAAGGTGTGGGGTGTATGGGTCGCTAATTTTATCCGAAAAATAGCCTCATTTGGGCCAGCTTTTAAAACACCCAAAATTAATTAGAATTAAATTATTACAACATCTAATAAATAATAATAAAAATATTATTTATACAATAAAATGCTTAAAAGTAATAACTCAATATTATAAAAATATAAAATACTATTTTGGCATAACTAATAAAATAAACACAATTATTTATAGAATGTAGGCTACTATTGCAACAATGTAGATAATAGGTAAAAATGCAAGTGTAATTATGTAAAAAGTGGGGTAAAATATTATAAAATGCATGTGGGTATAAATACTAAATTTGGATGATTAGGTCACCCAAAAATAATTTGAAGGGATAATTAATAAATATTTGAATAATTAAAATGCAAGGAAATCAATTTTAAAGCTTTTAAAATTATAAAAATACTAATATGACCCCTAAAAAATTGGGTAGTAGTGCAACATAATATCTGAAATTATATGGAATACTTCATAAAATATGAGAGAAAAATTGGGTATCAACAGCTGCCTCTCTTTACCCGGGAATAATGAAAGAGTTGTCAGGTAAAGGAAAATGATGACCAATTTTGTCCGAATGAGGAAGGATGAGCTATTTTGGAAAAATGGAGGCCGAACCCTAGTTCTTGAGTTGCCTACATATCCCTGGTGTTACAGGAATCAGGTCGTGTGTAGTTCTGGATCCAATGACGAACGGAGTCGGTAGAGTTATTATAAAAGGGTCATACGTCTCGAAGAAGGATCTTCTCTTGGATAAGATAGTGTCATAAGTAACGGATAATTTCTGGTGGGACTATGAATGCGAATTTGAACGTTATGGATGTACACGGTAGATATTTGAGCAGTTATGGAGTAAAGAGTAATCAATTGTCGATCATCGGTTCATTTGAGTCAATCAGGGGATGTGATCATTGTGAACGAAAACGGGAGTGAGAATTGCTCCTGTTTGAAGAATGTTTACCTCTTGACTCCTGCAAAAGTTAAAACACGGTGCACACAAATACATAGTTATTGCGGAAGTTTAAACTTGATACAAATTCCCTTCGGACCATGAGAGATGTCTTTTGGACGATGAGGATGATGTCCTTAGACCATGACGTCCTAGGCCATGAAGCGTATGATAAGAGATTTGCGGGCCATGAAATGGTGTCCTCAGGCCATGAGGATGGTGCCTCTGGACTATGATGCCTTTGAATAATGATGTGCAGTTTCGAGACATTCTCTGGCCATGGCATGATGTCTTCAGGCTATGAGGATGATGCCTTCAGACTATGACAACTTTGGACAATGTGGCGATGTTTCAGCCCATGAAATGAACTGGTTAAATGATTGAAAGAGGGGACCGGTGATGCTTAGTCGTATGCGAGAGCGAGATCAGGGGCGGATCCACGTGGCGGGGCATGGGGAACGTGAACCCATGCTCCCCTCCATAGATTGTGTATTACAGTGGTATTTATTGGACAAAAGTACTTATAAAACCATGTTGGAAGCCATGCTCAAAACAATATTTGGTGTAGTGGTGGCTTTGCGCACCTTTGTCCCCTAGGTCCAGTGTTCGCATCATGTTCCGTATAACATCAAAAGCTAGTTTTCTATTTCGCTTTTTCTTTCTTTTCTATTTCAACTGAAATCCGCCCTATCTTTCTTTTCTGTTTCTCTTTTTTATCCATGCGTTCTTATGTCTTTACATATCTTTTAATTAAATTTTTGGTTTTTTGGGATTCTCTTTAATTTCCTTTTTCTTTTTTTGTGTTTTCTTCATTTTCTTTTTTGGTTCAATCATTGAGTTTCACAAACTAAAAAAAAATTTGAATTAATTTGAATCTTTTCAATGTCAAGTTCCCTCTTTTTTAAATTACCACTCTCTTTTTGAATAGTTATTTAATTTTAATATATCGAGCTCAATATTTGTAACTATAAATAATGATGCTATCATTAAGGTAGGAAAAATATTTATACATTTGTCTATGGAATGATAAATTTTTGTAATAACAATATTGATTGTTGTTTACTTGTTAAGTTGTTGTCATGGCAAAATTTTAAAGGATCAAATCAAATGGTGGTTGGATAGTGGTGCACCCATCCTCCTGAAATCCTGGATCCACCTCTGAGCAAGATAAGGTAGTGCTTAGCCTTATGCAAGTGATGGAGTCAATGCTTAGTGTCATGCGATGTAATGGGGCATTGCTTAGCCCTATGCAGAGAAAGGTAGCGTTTATCCTTATGCAATAACGGAGGCAGTGCTTAGACTTATGCAAGTGATGGAGATAGTATGTATCCCTATGCAGAGAAAGGCAGCATTTAGCCTTATACAATAATGGAGGCAGTGCTTAGCCTCATGCAATATAATGGAGACAATGTTTAGTCTCATGAAATGTAATGGGGCAGTGCTTAGATGTAACGACCCGGCCGGTCGTTTTGAGAGTATTAGCCCCAATCCCCTATTTATTGCTTCTTTTATTTTGTTTTGTGGTTATTTGACTCACCTGGGTGGTTGGTGTCGGGTTCGGGAGAGTTTCGGAGTGGAATGGGACACATAGTCCGTAAGTTTGAAGTTTGAGTTGTAAGAGTTGATCGTAGTTTGACTTGTGCGAAGAAGACTCTGGAATGGAGTTTCTTCGATTCCAATAGCTCTGTATGGTGATTTTGGTCTTAGGAGCGTGTCCGGATGTTGATTTAAAGGTACGCAGGTCATTTTGGCATTAATTGGCGAAAGTTTGAAAATTAGGAGATTTTTAGAAAGTTTGACCGGGAGTAGACTATTTGATATCGGGTTCGGATTCCGTTGTTGAAAGTCAGGTCTGTAATGTCGAATGTAACTTGTGTGCAAAATTTGAGGTCAATCAGACGTGATTCGATAAGTTTCGACATCAAATGTAGAAGTTAGAAGTTCAAAAGTTCATTAAGCTTGAATTGGGGTGCGATCCGTGGTTTTAGCATTTTTCAATGTGATTTGAAGGCTCGACTAATTTTTTACGATGTTTTAGCACTTGTTGGTAGGTTTGGTTGAGGTCCCGGGGGCCTCGGTAGATTTCGGATGGTTAACGGATTGGAATTTGGACTTGGAAGATGGTTGAAGCTTTAGTTTTCTGGTGTCTGGTTTCCTTCTATGCGTTCGCGAAGGTACTCCCGCGTTCGCATGCAGGACCCGCGTTCGCGAAGCTGTGGAGTCTTATGTCTATGCGTTCGCGAGAGGGTCTTCGCGTTCGTTTAGAGGAGCGGTCAGTGGAGCTTCTAGCTTTAAGCCCACGCGTTCGCAAGTGAGGCTCTGCGTTCGCGGAGTCCTGGAGGGCAGTGTGCATCACGTTCGCGAGTGGGCCCTCGCGTTCGCGTAAGAGGTTTTGTGGGAAGTGACTGTTTGTGCTTCGCGAACGCGAGGCAAGTTCCGCGCTCGCGAAGAAAGAAACACCTGGCAGAACATAAATATTCAAAATCGAGGATTTTTCTCCCATTTTCATTTTGGGACTTTGAGGGCTCGGATTAAGGCGAAATTTTGGGGTATTTTCAGAGAAAACATATGGGTAAGGATTCTTGACTCATTTTTTATTATATTCATATCATTAATTTTCATTTAATCAAGGATTTGGGTTGGAAATTGGGGGGAAAAGGTGTAAGATTCTTAGACCGAGTTTTGATGTTTTGATTGAGATTTTGTTATTGGATTTGATTAATTTTGGTATAGGTGGACTCGTGGTTGAACGGGTGTTCGGATTTTCTGATTTTTACTCGATTCTGAGACAGGGCCCGGGTCGACTTTTTGGAGTGAATTTTCCAATTCTTTGCTAAATTCATAATTTCATTATCTAGATTAGTTTCTTATAGTTATATTTATAGTCTGTAATTGCTTTTGGCTAGATTTTGGTCGTTCGGAGTCAGAAAGTTTAGGGAAAGGCATTCTTATTGATTTATTGAGCAAGGTTTGAGGTAAGTGACTTGTCTAACCTTGTGTGGGGAGAATCCCCTTAGGATTTGGTACTGTTGTAACAATTTGTGATATTTGAGTGCCATGTACGCGAGGTGACGAGTGTGTACACAGGATAAATGTTGAAATTTTGTTCTTTGCTAATTAGCTTCCTTCCTATGCTTTAATTGAGTTGTTCTAGTACGTGTTATTATCATGATTAGCCTAAGTTCACATGTCTACGTGTCTCATCTCTTAATTGCAATTTGTACAACATGCTTAGTTGAATTATCTGTTTCCTTGATTTCTGTGTTTGTTCTTTAACTGTAGGATTTCCTTGCTTGTAATATCATCATTTCGTTTACTACGTGTTGATTTTTGTGATTCTTTTTGAGTTGACTGTTTGGTTGTGGCACGAGGTTTCATCCGTGAGGAGTGTTATGTGGCACGAGGTTTCTTCTGTGCAGAGTGTTATGTGGCACGAGGTTTCTTCTGTGCAGAGTGTTATGTGGCACGAGGCTTCTTCTGTGCGGAGTGTTATTGGCACGAGGTTTCTTCCGTGGGGAGTGTTATTGGCACTAGATTTCTTCCATGCAGAGTGTTATTGGCACGAGGTTTCTGCCGTGCGGTTACTATTTTCCTCCATTTGCTGTGTGGTTTGTTGCTGTTGTTGTTTCTTAACTTGTAAGACGTTCGTTTCCTTACGTGTTGTAATTGTCTTCTTGCTTTCCTGTGCTGTTGTTTTTTCGTACAATCTTATTGTTTCATTAACCTTTCATTCTTTTTATCATTACACTTTCTGCCTTATTTTCTTATACTCCAGTAGGGCCCTGACCTGACCTCATCACTACTCTACCGAGGTTAGACTCACTTACTGGGTACCGTTATGGTGCACTCATGCTACGCTTCTGCATTAGTTTTTTTGCAGACCCAGGTACATCTTATCAGCCTCGATAGTAGAGCGTTGGGCCGCAGCTTGGAGACTTCAAGGTATATCTGTCAGCGCCCGCAGACCTTGGAGTCCCCCTCTATCTTAAGGTTTCGTACTACTACTCAAGTGATACGTGAATTGCTCAGGAGAAGTTTTTCTAACCGGATTGAAATCGTGAGACAGTTCGGTTCTCTAGACCCATCTGCCGCTATGTTGATGTTGAGATTTTAGTCATTATTTCATTCATTTCCGCATATTGTTAGGCTTACCTAGTTTTTGAGACTAGGTGCCATCATGACATCCTACGGAGGGAATTGGGGTCGTGGCATTAGCCCTATACAGAGAAAGGCAGCGTTTAGCCTTATGTAATAATGAAGGCAGTGCCGAGCCTCATGCAATTTAATGGAGACAAGTGCTTAGTCTCATACAATGTAATGAGGGCAGTGCTTAGCCCTCTGCAGAGAAAGACATTGTTTAGCCTTATGCCATAATGGAGACAATTCTTAGCCTCATGCAATGTAATGGAGAAAGTGCTTAGTCTCATGTAAAGAAAGGCAGCGTTTAGCCTTATGCTCTAATGAAAGTAGTGCTTAGCCCTATGCAACGTAGTAAGGGCAGTGCTTAGACCTATTTAGAGGAAAGCAATGATTAAATATGAGGGAGAAAGGTGGTTCTTAGCTTGACGCGTTTGTGCCTGGTGAGTTCTGTCAGTGTGAAGATAGTGGTCTTTTTATATATATTTGTGGACGTGCTTGTTATGTCTATTATGCCTGCATCCAAGAAAAATCGTGAGTTTTGTGAAAATTCGGCTCGTGCTCTCGATTCGTCATTGCACCTTTGCTCCTGTCTCGACGCCTTGTTCAAGTCACCCTGGGTAACATCTGGCTATTACAGAAATGCAGTTTTCGAAAATATGCATTTTCGGTAAATCATTTCTAAATAATGCAATTGCTTTAGAAGATAATGTACAAAAGTAAATAATTTGGTCGAATCATAGGTCGTGACATGCTTTGAGACATTGCGACCTTCTTAACTTGGAATTTTGAGGACCCTCTCAAAATTCTGCCCCAGTTTGATTTACTCTCCCGGCAATAATCTTTTGGCGATCCTTGACATAATGAGATTGACGAAACTCGAAACCTTTCCCGGTCTCTGACCGTATAGGGGAATGAAGATTTTATTATGATATGACCGAACCCACAGGGTTGCATACGTATCCCCTCTTAAACGGGAATCAGGTCAAGCATAGAACATGTTACATCAAAAGAAAGTGCTAATATAATCTGAAACATAATATCTCTTGATGGCGTCCGACTTGATAGGTTTTGTCCAATTTCCCCGGTATGAATTGCCTTTGTCCAACCTTCTTATTATAAGGCCTTGGCATTCTATTCTGGTAGAGTTGACTGTGACACACCGCGTTCATCCTTTTACCGTCAACGAGAGCCAATTGCTCATACTGGCTCTGTATCCATTCTGCATCGCTGAGCTCGGCCTCCTGTATGATTCTTAGGGATGGAATTTCCACCTCGGCGGGTATGACAGCTTCAGTACTATAAACCAGTAGATAGGGGTTGCCCCAGTTGATGTGTGGACCGTGGTGCAGTACCCGAGCGGAGCAAACAGTAGCTTCTCGTGCTATTGCTTGTAGTTGTCCGTAATATCTTCTTGATATTCTTGTTCGTGGCTTCCACAGCTCCATTCATTTGTGGCCTATATACTGTAGAGTTTCGGTACTTGATTTTGAATGTTTCACACATGGATTTTTTTAGATCACTGTTGAGATTGGAAGCATTGTCAGTAATGATTGACTCAGGTACTCTGAATTGGCAAACAATACAATCTCGGACGAAGTCTGCTACGACCTTCTTTGTCACAGCTTTATAGGAAGCGGCTTCAACCCATTTTATGAAGTAATCTATGGCCACAAAGATGAATCTGTGTCCATCGGAAACAGCGGGTTTGATCGGTCCGATGACATCCATGCCTCAGGCGGAGACAGGCAAGGGTGAACTCGTTGTATTGAGTTCATTGGGTGGTACCCGTATCATATCACCATGTACCTGACTTTGGTGGCACTTCTCTATATATTTGATGCAGTCTGTCTCCATAGTCATCCAAAAATACCCTGCCCTTAATATCTTCTTGGCTAGAACAAACCCATTCATGTGAGGTCCGCAGGTTCCAGCATGTATCTCTTCGAGCAACCTTGATGCCTCATTGGCGTCGACACGTCGTAGCAAACCCAAGTCGGGAGTCCTTCTATATAGAATTCATCCGCTCTGAAAGAAGTGGTTGGCCAAACTCTGAAGTATGCGCTTCTGAGTGGGTGTAGCATTTTCTGGGTGTTCTCCTTTCTCCAGATACTCCTTGATATCGTGAAACTATGGATTTCCATCAAACTTTTCTTCAACATGAGCACAATAAGCTGGCTACCTATGGATTTCTATTGGGATGGGATCAATAAAGTTCTTGTTTGGGTGTTTTATCATAGAAAGACAAGGTAGTCAGCACATCTGCGTACTCGTTCTGAATTCTTGGAACATGTTTGAACTCTATCTGTGTGAACCTCCGGATTAGATCGTGCACATACTGTAGGTACGGCAATATCTTGGTGTTTTTCGTGGCCCGTTCTCTGAGTACTTGATGTATTAGCATATCTGAATCTCCAATTACCAGCAATTCCTGAATATTCATGTCGACGGCGAATCTGAGTCCTAAGATGCAAGCCTCATATTCTACCATATTGTTGGTGCACGGGAATATGAGCTTGGCATATACCGATAATGTTGACTGGTTTTTGATACCAGGATAGCTCCGATGCCTACTTCTTTGAAGTTAGTAGCTCCGTCGAAAAACATCCTCCAGCCATCATATGTTTTTGCAATGTCTTTACCTATAAACGCCACTTCCTTGTCGGGAAAATACATCTTCACTGGTTCGTACTCTCCGCCCACGGGGTTCTCCGCCAAGTGGTCGGCCAATACTTTCCCTTTGACTTCTTTCTGAATCACATAGATGATGTCGAACTCACTCAGTAGTATCTGCCACTTTGCTAACTTACCCGTAGGCATGAGTTTCTGAAAGATGTATTTCAGCCGATCCATCCTTGATATGAGGTATGTGGTGTATGCGCAAAAGTATTGTCTCAATTTCTGGGCTATGCATGTTAAAGCACAATAGGTACATTCCAATAAAGAGTATTAGGCTTCGTAAGGTGTGAACTTTTTACTTAGATACTATATTGCTTGCTCTTTCCTTCCGGTTTCGTCATGTTGCCCCAAGACACAACCAAAGGCTCCATCAAACACGGATAGGTACAACATTAAAGGTCTCCCAAGCTCTGGTGTGACCAACACAGGCGGCTTGGACATGTACTCCTTGATTTTATCAAAAGCCTTTTTACACTCTTCAGTCCAACTCGTCGCAGCATCTTTCCTTAGCATTTTGAAAATTGGCTCACATATTACTGTTTACTGTGCTATAAAGCGGTTTATATAATTGAGGCGGTCCAAAAAACTCATTACATCCTTCTGGCTCTTTGGCGGTGGCAGGTATTGAATAGTTTTGATCTTTGACGGGTCTAACTCAATGCTGCAATGACTAACAATGAAACCCAGCAACTTTTCGGCAGGGACTCCGAAAGCACATTTTGCAGGATTCAACTTCTGATTGTACTTTCATAATCGGTCGAAAAACTTCCTCAGGTCTGCTATGTGATCCGAACTCCTCTTAGACTTGATAATGACATCATCCACGCACACCTCTATTTCCTTGTCTATCATATTGTAACGATCCGATCGGTCGTTTTGAGCTCTAGCGCATTGTTTAGTAGTCTGAGGCCATTAACAGCTTCATTTCAGGTATTATGCCTTGTACGCGTGGTCGGAATTAAGTTTCGGGAAGTTCATAGCTGATTTGGAAAGAGAATTCTCATTTCGGAAGCTTAAAGTTGAAAGAATCAACTAGGATTGGAATTTTGAGTAAACGACCTCGGAATCGAGATCTGAAGGTTCCAGCAGGTTTGTATGATGATTTCGGGCTTGGGCGTATGCCCGGATCGGGTTTTGGATGACCCGGAGCATTTTGGCGCCTATTGTGGAAAGTAGCATTTTGAAAGAAATTTCATAAGTTTGGCTTGAAGTGCATTTCAGTGTTATCGATATCCGTTTGGGATTCCGAGCCTGTGAATAGCTTCGTATGGTGATTCTGAGGCTGGGAGCGCGATCGGAAGTGAATTCGGAGGTCTGTAGGTCATTTTGGAGTCATTTGGCTAAAGATAGAAATTTGAAGGTTTTTGAGAAGTTTGACCGGAAGTGGACTTTTTGATATCGGGGTCGGAATCCGATTCCGAAAGTTGCAGTAGGTCCGTAATGTCAAATATGACTTGTGCGCAAAATTTGATGTCAATCGGACGTGATTTGATAGGGTTAAGCATCGAAAGTAGAAGTTGGAAGTTCTAAAGTTCATAAAGCTTGGATTGGAAGTCGATTCATGATTCTAGCATTGTTTGATGTGGTTTGAGGCCTCGAGCAAGTCCGTAATGTGTTATGGGACGGGTTTGTGTGATTAGACGGGGCCCCGGGGGCCCCGGCGGCCTCGGGTGTGTTTCGGGGTGGTTTTGGATCATTTCGGGCTGTTTTGAAATAGCTGATGCTGGTATCTGGTGTTGTTCTTCACGTTCGCGAGGATCCTCTCGCGTTCGCGAAGAAGGATTTGGCCTTAGGGACCCTGTTCTTCGCGTTCGCTAAGAGGTTCTCTCGTTCGCGTAGAAGGAAATCTCTGCTACACAGGTCTTACTTCGGAGGCTCATATCTCACAATCTATAAGGAATTTGGAGATGATCTAAAAATGAAAGTTGTAGCCCTTTGCGTCTAGTTTTCAAAAATGTAAACCATTTGGAATTTGGATTTGTTTATCAAAAGTTATGGCTGGTACACTATAGGCTGTCCGGAAAGATAAAGAAGAAATTTGTATTGCACGGGGCTGAATTTGGCAGCTTATATCTCAAAATCTATAAAGAATTGGGAGATGACCAAAACATGAAAGTTGTATATATTGGTTTTAGTTTCCAAAACATTAAACCATTTGTAATTTGGAGTTATGTACAAAACGTTATGGCCATTATACTAGAGACTGTCTGAGAAGAGTATGAAAAATGATTTTTGGGAATTTTCTTCTTCGCGAACGCGATGGGGGTCTCGCGAACGCGAAGAAGACTCGTCTGTGCAGTGTATAAGTGTAAAGAAATGGGTTTGGATCATTTCATCTCATTTTCTCCATGGGAGCCGACCTAGGAGCGATTTTGGAGCTCCATTTTCTTCATCCATGTCAAGTTTTGGAGCATTGTGCGTCGTTTTAAGTCTTCGGAGGAGCGTGGAATGCCGGTTATAGATCTTCGGAGCAAGGTGAGTCTCCTTTCTAACCTTGTAAGAGGGAAATGTCCCCATAAGTGAATTAATTGGTTATGTACTCCTATTTGTGGGGGCTACGCACGCACGAGGTGACGAGAGTCCATGCGTAACTACTATTATGTTTAAGTCCGGGTAGTGTAGGACCCAAAAATATGCTATACTTGGAATATTTGTAATCTTATTGATAGCTCGAATTACTTAAACCACATCGAATTAATAAATCCATTCTCAAAAGGATTTGACTTCTTTTCTTAAATTGTTAAAAGAGAAAGTGGCTTTTATTTGAATAATTATTCCCCGATAAATTCTTAATTGGCTATTTGAGCATGTATTTTATGTGTGCCTGCGTCGCATGAATGATTCGCGAGCAGGGTGATTGTTTATTTATGTTGACCGCGTCGCATAGATAGTTCGCGAGCGGGGTAATAGATGCATCTATGGTTCGAGCCGTTCGACCCTCGGCAGTGCACAATTTACTTTTATGTTGGATCGGGCCGTACGTCCCACGGTGGTTATTTGCGCATGCTGGTATTGTTGCCTTGAACTTATTAAAGTTGTTATTGCCTCTTCATGGCTTGAAAATATTTGGATAAATAATGAAAAGAAAACTTTCGAAAATTTCCTTTAAACGAATTAATTGTTTACTCGTTTCCTTGTATTGGATTAAAAATTATGTTTATAGAAATCCACGATTTAATGTATTATTGACATCATTATTGGACCACTAGTAAGTGTCGAAGTCGACCATCTCGTCTCTACCTCTTTGAGATTAGACGGGATACTCATTGAGTACACATTGTTTTCGTACTCATACTACACTTCTGTGCATTTTTGTTGCACAGGTTCATGTGTTGTTAGTGGCCTATTGGGCGTAGTAGCGCGGATGATTCTCGGACTAGGTGAGTTACATTGTTCGAGGCGGCCCGCAGCTAGTATAGTCCCTTTTCCAGCATAATATATTTACTTTCTGTCCACTGTATTCCGAACGGATGTTGTATTTATTTCTGTCTTAGTAAATGCTCATGCACTTGTGACACTGGGTTCTGGGATGGTTTTGAAATATTTTGTATTGATTGCTTACTATTTAATTTGAATTGAGGCAGTTTTCTTTTTACTTATGAAATTTAAAGGAAAATCTTGGCTTTTAAAATTGTTAAAATTTGGAATCTAATTAAGTATTTTAGTTGGCTTTTCTGACATCGGTGTCCGGCGCCACCACGACCCTTAGTGGATTTTGGGTCGTGACAACATGGTATTAGAGCACTAGGTTCCTAGGATCTCACGAGTCATGAGCAAGTCTAGTAGAGTCTCGCGGATTTGTACGGAGACGTCTGTACTTATCCTCGGGAGGCTGCAGGGCTGTTAGGAGTACTTCCCTTCTTGATTCCTTATCGTGCGATTTGATCCATGTGGGGATTATGCCTTTGTTTCCTTCCTACTCAATCTTACGCAACGCGAACCGCTTGTTATAAATCGAGAATTGAAGAACCGTAATGGTACTACAGATGTGATACGGGATATTTCTCTCGATGTAGTTGATGGGATTATTATCGTCACCTTATGGAAGGGTATTCTAATGCTTCAGCTCACTAATGGTACTTCTGAGGGCTTTGAGGGAAGGCACAAGTTGCCATGATGCTTATGAATGACTGTTCCGCAGTAGTGATATGATGGTAGGATGTTTGCCCACATGTCGGGGTAGTGAATGATTTGAAGGGAGGTTTACTCAGTGCGTGATGTAGAGATTCGATATTTTATTCTCGAAAAGGGGAAGGCAAACGGGCTGAGGATGTTCAGGTTTGGGTTGATAGGGTAACAAGACTCGGCATTTGCGAGTGTAGTGGAGTTTTCTTCTATAATGAGGTGTCACTGTCCTTATTGAATGTACTAAATTCGTCGGCGTTATGATCTTCTACAATTGCCCTTGGAGCAGGATATTGCGGGTTAGTATCAAAGAAGCGACGGTTAGAGATCGCGGGGTGCGGCGGTTAAAGATGGAACTGGTGTTTCTAAGGATGACGGCTCGAGAAAGATGATCTTCAGAAAGGTTTAAAGTTAGTAGCGATTTGTGGGTTCAAGTGCTACAAAGTTAGATTTCATCTAAGGCAACAATTGAGCGGCAAAGAATGAGGAAAGACGTTTGGGAAGTGTCAGGCGGTGGCTAATATTTCTAAAAGGCCAAGTATAAGGAGCAAAGGGCGAGTAGTCAATTAAAGGGATGAGTTCCGCCAAAGTGGGAGAGTGGCGGAGTTGCATATGGGCATTGTGGTAGGATGACTACGCACCTTAAGGAGAGTTTGGAATGATTTGAGAATTTCAGAGATTTGTTATTGGGGTCTACGGATTTAATTTGAAGTATGGACTATTATGCGGCAGGAAATTTGATATAATGGGAAGGAGCTGCTTAAATGAAGAAGGATACAACATAACATCGAATTGGAAGGTTGTTGCCGCACATTTAAGTGATGTCCGCGAGGGATGAATGGACTTGTGCAGCTAGAGATTGAGCTCGGACTCAGGGAGGGTTATTGATGTCATAGTTATTGCACCTTGTGCAGCAGCGTTGGAAGATATCGGGGAGTGATTTCCACAAGCGGGTTATTCCTTGTGAGTAGGTTAGCGGTCGCATGGTTGGCGAAGCTTTTGTGAAGAATTCTATTGGTTATTCAGCAAAGAGATCGGTTGCGCGAATGTGGTTGATGATTCAGAGTATAAAAAAGGGGTTTTATAGAAAGAATCCAAAAATTTAGGCGGTTGATTGCGCAAGGTTATGTCAATAAGAGATAAAGAATTCTGGTCAGTTCCAGAGTGTGTAATAGTGGCTTCAAGTTAAGTGGGAGAGTCCCACCGCCTATGATTGGGTTTCATGGTTAACTACTTGCATGGTTTCTGGTTATTAGTATGTTGATGGGTTATTTTAGCTACAGGAAAAGAACATAAGTGGTGAATTGAGCAAAGGGATTGTTAAAGGTGTGCCATGGTTGGCCTTGTTGGCTCATGTTCAGATTTGAGAAAGGATTTAAGGTTTATGCCTCGTATAAGTGTGGGTTTCAAGGGAAGTGATTCTGCTAGGTGCTTCGTCGAGAGGGTATTCATGTGCTACAAGATCTGTGGAGTTAATTATATTCGAGGCCAAGTCAGAGTGGGTGGCTCTCAACGACGGTCCTAATGGATTCAAAAGGGTAAAATCTAGTGCCTAATGATTTCGAGCCTATAAGTACGGTTAAGAGTCAAGCTTTTGTAGCAGCTTATGAGAAGAGGCCCAGAATGTTCTATGATGTGCTGGCTTGCAGTGCAGCATTTGGGAGGTATGAAACGGTTCATGGGATTCGAGACAGCATGGTCTCGTAATTCAAGGTCACTCGGGATGAGTGCTGATAGAGTGTGGTAAGTGTTGAATGGAGTTGATATTGTTCCTATGGCAATCACAGATAAATTGGAAGAAGGTAGATTGATTAGCCATAGTTGAATTTGGCATATTGGTGTTAGTGATGAGTTCCTTCAGCGTGATCGAGTTATGCAAGTGATTTGTGATGGTACGTATCAGGCTTGTCAGCCGCCGCAATTGATGTTATTTAGAAGCATTCTACTGTTAAGGCTTGTTATGTGGAAGCAGATTCCGGAAGGGCTATGGTGGCTTAGACCACTACTTAGAGATTTGCATATTCTACGGTTATGAAAATTCGCTTGTGTGCTGCTATGGTTCTCCTGAAGTGAGTTAAGTGGAAAGCTTTTATATGATGAAATGTCAAACTAACAGTGGTTCCGAAGCTATGATGAGGAACGAGTTCTATCGTATATTGGCATGTTAAATGCAGCGAGTGGTATGGAATTTGAAGTGAAGATCAAGGTAGCAATTCGGTGTTGACAAGGATGTCACGAGCTCGGATGAGCAGTAAAGGAGTTTCGATGTTTAAAGTAAGTGGATTTTGTCATCAGTGTCACCTGAGATAGGTTGTTTGTAAAAGGAGCTTTGCATCTGGTTAATTATTCTTGATCGCTTTTCAGCGTCAGTGCGGCCGGCGGTTTGGAGATACGATCCAGTTATTTGTTATGGTAGGTTGTGGGAGTGTGTCCCACATGAAGATTGTATAAGTGTGGCAGGTAGTCACTGGATTGATTAAAGACTTAAACCAAGTATTAAGGTTGTGATGATATCGTTGATTTGAGAATATATGCCTGGAGGACACTCAGTTTATTGGGTTGTGGACTGCGGAGGATTACTCCTATTGTGATGGTTGTTCTTGTGTGTTATGAGGAGAAGGGGAGTTAGTATGGACCTTTGAAGGGTCATTGGCCTAGTTTGGTACGATCAGAATCGGCTTGAGGTCGGTGGATGGATTCAAATGTGAATATGGGCTCTATATCAGGCCAAACGTGTTCAATTCAGTAATGCGCTCCTTATGGAGGAGTAGTCAGGGTGTTATTTTGTTGTCAGATATTTCATGTAGTGATACGTTGCGCCGTGTGAGTTGTGAGGCGGCTTGAGAAATTGCTTATGTGTTGAGGATCCGCGTAGAGATGATGTTATAGGAGCAGGATGGCTTTTGAGATTTCAAATTGTATATCGCACCTCAGTTGTGCTTGAGTTTTGTTGCTTCTGGCGCTATATGTCTCCCCAGGGATGGAATTATGCACGTAGTGTGCTTGCGACCAATATTCGGTATATTATTGAAATGAGCAATCTAGCTCGGTGCGTACCTCCTTATGTGAGTTTTATGGGTGGATCGGGTGGCACTCCGCCATGGTTATGTTGTTCGGATCGGGTTGCGCGCCGCAACAGTGTGAAGCTGAGTACGGTTCCCCGTATCTGTTTTTATGTGTTTTGTTTCCTATTTTTGTGAGGAAAGCTCATGTTAGCTGTGTGCCCGTGTCGCATGTATGATTCGCGAGCGGGTTGCTTGTTTAATTATGTCGACTGCATCGCATGTATGATTCGCGAGCGGGGTAATTGGATTTCCTTTCCAGAGTTCGTTTTCATTGTATCGTGTTCGAATTGGTAGCCTATTGGCACATTGTGGCATCATATGAGACTTTTGAGTATCTCCGGGGTGGCTTATTGCCTGAGCCGTTCGTACTGGGTGAGACTAGATCATTGGATTCAGGATCAGTGCAATCTGACTATATGGAATATATTAAGGAGCAAAGATCATTATTTGGTTCAGAATGTGGTAATGTTTCTTGTCAGGAGTATAGACTCAATGATTGGTTGACTCGACAGTTGATTATGGGTTTCTGCACATCTCTTCCATTGTGGCGGCATTATAAGAGTTAGAGTAAAACCTGTGTATGTCATGGGGTGCAATGGGAGCATCAGATTCGTGGAATTCGACTAAGTTGATCAGCAAGTGTTATTGTAGCCCGGTGGGTAAAGTGATGCTAGGTGTGAATTCAGCAAAGTTATGCAGCCATGTTTGGGTACAACGTGTAGTGATTGATATGGTGATCTTATGTTGGAAACAGGTCAGGCATAGAATTCCGGATGTTGGAATTGGGCTCTAAGGCTTATTTGCTTGAATAAAAGGGGATATCTTCAGAATTGATCGAGCTGATGTGCTCAACTAAGTTGTGGTAGCATGGGAAGGTGCATGAGAAGTTAAACAGTGATTTCAGACTACTTCAGTGTAGTTCTCAGCACGTTCAAGGACGAACGTATGTTTAAGTGGGAGAGAATGTAACGACCCGATCGGTCGTTTTGAGCTCTAGCGCATTGTTCAGCAGTCTGAGGCCATGAACAGCTTCATTTCAGGTATTATGACTTGTACGCGTGGTCGGAATTAAGTTTCGTGAAGTTGACAGCTGATTTGGAAAGAGAATTCTCATTTCGGAAGCTTAAAGTTGAAAGAATCAACTAGGATTGGAATTTTGAGTAAACGACCTCGGAATCGGGATCTGAAGGTTCCAGCAGGTTCGTATGATGATTTCGGGCTTGGGCGTATGCCCGGATCGGGTTTTGGATGACCCGGGAGCGTTTTGGCGCCTATTGTGGAAAGTAGCATTTTGAAAGAAATTTCATAAGTTTGGCTTGAAGTGCATTTCAGTGTTATCGATGTCCGTTTGGGATTCCGAGCCTATGAATAGCTTCGTATGGTGATTCTGAGGTTGGGAGCGCGATCGGAAGTGAATTCGGAGGTCCGTAGATCATTTTGGAGTCATTTGGCTAAAGATAGAAATTTGAAGGTTTTTGAGAAGTTTGACCGGAAGTGGACTTTTTGATATCGGGGTCGGAATCTGATTCCGGAAGTTGCAGTAGGTCCGTAATGTCGAATATGACTTGTGCACAAAATTTGAGGTCAATTGGACATGATTTGATAGGTTTAAGCATCGAAAGTAGAAGTTGGAAGTTCTAAAGTTCATAAAGCTTGGATTGGAGGTCGATTCATGATTCTAGCGTTGTTTGATGTGGTTTGAGGCCTCGAGCAAGTCCGTAATGTGTTATGGGACTGGTTTGTGTGATTAGACGGGGCCCCGGGGGCCTCGAGTGTGTTTCGGGGTGGTTTCGGATCATTTCGGGCTGTTTTGAAATAGCTGATGCTGGTATCTGGTGTTGTTCTTCGCGTTCGCGAGGATCCTCTCGCGTTCGCGAAGAAGGATTTGGCCTCAGGGACTCTGTTCTTCGCGTTCGCTAAGAGGTTCTCGCGTTCGCGTAGAAGGAAATCTCTGCTGCACAGGTCTTACTTCGAAGGCTCATATCTCACAATTTATAAGGAATTTGGAGATGATCCAAAAATAAAAGTTGTAGCTCTTTGCGTCTAGTTTTCAAAATCGTAAACCATTTGGAATTTGGATTTGTGTATCAAAATTTATGGCCGGTACACTATAGGCTTTCCGGAAAGATAAAGAAGAAATTTGTATTGCACAGGGCTGACTTTGGCTGCTTATATCTCAAAATCTATAAAGAATTGGGAGATGACCAAAACATGAAAGTTGTAGATCTTGATTTCTAGTTTATAAAACATTAAACCATTTGTAACTTGGAGTTATGTACAAAATATTATGGCCATTATACTAGAGGATGTCTGAGAAGAGTATGAAAAATGATTTTTGGGAATTTTCTTCTTCGCGGACGCGATTGGGGTCTCAGAACACAAAGAAGACTCGTCTGGGTAGTGTATAAGTGTAAAGAAATGGGTTTGGCTCATTTCATCTCATTTTCTCCATGGGAGCCGACCTAGGAGCGATTTTGGAGCTCCATTTTCTTCATCCATGTCAAGGTAAGTGATTCTCACCTATTGCAAGTTAATTACTTGGATTATATCTAGATTTTAATATGGAAAATCATGTAAATTAGTAGAAATTTTGGAATTTTGAAGAAAACCTAGAAAATTAGTATTCTTGGATTTTGACCACGATTTTGGGTATGGAATTAGGAGAAAATCGTATATTTGAGTTCGTGAGTTCATGGGTAAACCTTATTTTCGAGAAATTTCGGAATCCGGGCACGTGGGCCCGAGGGCGTTTTTGTCAACTTTTCGATCGGGGTTAGGAATTGCTATAAATTGGATTGTAATGAGTAATTGAGCATATATTAATGAATTTATATAATCCATGTCAAGTTTTTGAGCATTGTGCGTCGATTTAAGTCTTCGGAGAAGTGTGGAATGCCGGTTATGGATCTTCGGAGCGAGGTGAGTCTCGTTTCTAACCTTGTAAGAGGGAAATGTCCCCATAGGTGAATTAATTGGTTATGTGCTCCTATTTGTGGGGGCTACGCACGCACGAGGTGACAAGAGTCCGTGCGTAGCTACTGTTATGTTTAAGTCCGGGTAGTCTAGGACCCAAAAGCATGCTACACTTGGAATATTTGTAATCTTATTGATAGCTCGAATTGCTTAAACCACATCGAATTAATAAATCCATTCTCAAAAGGATTTGACTTCTTTTCTTAAATTGTTAAAAGAGAAAGTGGCTTTTATTTGAATAATTATTCCCCGATAAATTCTTAATTGGCTATTTGAGCATGTATTTTATGTGTACCTGCGTCGCATGAATGATTCTCGAGCAGGGTGATTGTTTATTTTATGTTGACCACGTCGCATGGATAGTTCGCGAGCGGGGTAATAGATGCATCTATGGTTCGAGCCGTTCGACCCTTGGCAGTACACAATTTACTTTTATGTTGGATCGGGCCGTACGTCCCATGGTGGTTATTTGCGCATGCTGGTATTGTTGCCTTGAACTTATTAAAGTTGTTAGTGCCTCTTCATGGCTTGAAAATATTTGGATAAATAATGAAAAGAAAACTTTCGAAAATTTCCTTTAAACGAATTAATTGTTTATTCGTTTCCTTCTATTAGATTAAAAATCATGTTTATAGAAATCCCCGATTTAATGTATTATTGACATCATTATTGGACCACTAGTAAGTGTCGAAGTCGACCATCTCGTCTCTACCTCTTCGAGATTAGACGGGATACTCATTGAGTACACGTTGTTTTCGTACTCATACTACACTTCTGTGCATTTTTGTTGCACAGGTTCATGTGTTGTTAGTGGCCTATTGGGCGTAGCAGCGCGAATGATTCTGGGACTAGGTGAGTTACATTGTTCGAGGCGGCTCGTAGCTAGTATAGTCTCTTTTCCAGCATAATATATTTACTTTCTGTCCACTGTATTCCGGACGGATGTTGTATTTTATTTCTGTCTTAGTAAATGCTCATGCACTTGTGTCACCGGGTTCTGGGATGGTTTTGAAATATTTTGTATTGATTGCTTACTATTTAATTTGAATTGAGGCAGTTATCTTTTCACTTATGAAATTTAAAGGAAAATCTTGGCTTTCAAAATTGTTAAAATTTGGAATCTAATTAAGTATTTTGAGTTGGCTTGCCTGACATCGGTGTCCGGCACCACCACGACCCTTAGTGGATTTTGGGTCGTGACACATATCGTGGAAAAGAGTACTCATGGCCCTCATGTAGTTTGCCCTGACGTTCTTCAAACCAAACGGCATCATTTTGTAGCAGTATATTCCCCATGGTGTGATGAAGGCTGTCTTTTCGGCATCTTCTTCATCCATCCAAATCTGGTGATATCCTGCAAAGCAATCCACAAAGGTTGGAGCTTATGCTTGGCGTAGTTATCGATCAGTATATGTATGTTGGGCAGCGGGAAATCATCCTTAGGACTTGCTCTGTTTAGATCTCGATAATCAACGCACACCCTGACTTTCCCATCCTTCTTTGGTACCGGTACAATGTTGGCTAGCCGGTTGGGTACTCAACCGCCCGAAGGACCTTGGCTTTGATTTTCTTGGTAACCTCCTCTTTTATCTTCAAACTCATATCTGGCTCGAATTTTTGAGCTTCTTCTTTACCAGCAAGCACATAGTGCTGGTAGGTGGCTTGTGAGCCACTATGGATGTGCTCAATCCCATCATGTCTTTATAGGACCATGCAAAAATATTCTCATATTCCCTTAGAAATCTTATGTACTCTTCCTTCCCTGATGGTGACAGATGAATGCTAATACGAGTTTCTTTGACTATTTCAGAATACCCTAAGTTAACTGCCTCGGTTTCTTCTAGATTGGACTTCGATTTATTCTCAAAATTCTCTACTTCTGAATATCCCCACACAAGGTTAGGCAATCCACTTACCTCGAACCAAGCTCAATCACTCGATAACAATGCCTCTTCCACGAATATCCGACTCCGAATGGCCCAAATCTAGCCAAAAGCAATTACATATCATAAATATAACTATAAGAAACTAATCTAGCTAATGAAATCATGGCTTAAGCAAGAAATTAGAAAATCGCCCCAGAAAGTCGACTCGGGCCCATGTCTCGTAATCGGATAAAAGTCACAAAATATGAACACCCATTCACTCACGAGTTCACTCGTACCAAAATTATCCAAATTCAATGTCAAAATCCCAATCAAACCCTAAAATCTTAGTTGAAGAACTTCTTCCTAATTTTCCCAAATTTTCAACCCAAATCCGAATTTAAAGGTTGAAATTAATGATATATTAGTGTAATATAACCAAAATCAAGTGTAGTATCATTACCCAATCGATGTATATGAAAATCCCTCAAAATCTCGTCCAAATCTGAGCTCCCAAACTCATGTTTTGATAAAAATGGCTAACCCTCGTTTTTGAAAAGTTATATTCTGCCCAGGTGCTCATAGTACGCGATCGCGTCCATCCTCACGCGACAAGAAAGAACAATACTAGAACTCCACTGCTGCTTCACTTACTATTCGCGAACGCAACCTAGCCCACGTGTTCACGATGCACAGCCTGACTGTGATGACCCGATAGTAATCTTATGATTTAAAACCAAATTCTGTGTTCTAAGGCCTTTAAACCCTTATTTTATCCCTCCTCGATTTGTGTGCGCAGTTCGGGCATGTTTCCGGAAAGCTTTTATATTGAAAGTTGATGATAATAATAACTTTTGCCTTTAAAAGTTGATTTAGTTGACTTCGATCAACGTTTTGAGTAAATGGACC
Source organism: Nicotiana attenuata (assembly GCF_001879085.1). Taxonomy (NCBI): domain Eukaryota; kingdom Viridiplantae; phylum Streptophyta; class Magnoliopsida; order Solanales; family Solanaceae; genus Nicotiana; species Nicotiana attenuata. The sequence goes on from NW_017673543.1 coordinate 124,426, forward strand.
CGGACTCGTATTTTGACAGTCCCGCTGGGTCCGTAAATATGGGACCTGGGCATATGCCGGGAATCGGATTTGGAGGTCCCTAGCCCGAGTTATGAATTTTTGTTAAAAATTATAAATTTGAAAATTTAATGGTTTTTAAGAAATTGTTAATGTTTTATCTTGTTGGTATCGGGTCCGTATTTTGGTTCCCGAGCCCAGTACAGGTTCAATATAATATTTAAGTAATGTGTGTGAAATTTGGTGAGAAACGGAGTTGGTTTGACGTGATTCAGACGTCCGGTTGAGAAAATAGAAATTTCAAAGTGTTCTTGAGAATTTCATTTGATTTGGTGCTAAATTCGTAGTTCTAGGTGTTATTTCGGCAATTTGATCGAGCGATCAAGTTCGTATGATATTTTAAGACTTATGTGCATGTTTGGTTTGGAGCCCCGAGGGCTCGGGTGAATTTCGGATAGGCTACAGAGTGAAAATAGGACTTAGAGCATTGCTGGTTCTGCAACTGGTGTCTGATCTCGCATTTGCGAGATCAATGTTCGCATTTGTGAACATTTCTCTAAGCTGACAGGCTCGCAATTGCGAGCAAATTCTTTGCATTTGCGAAGAGTACCTGGGTCAGCCTTAATTCGCATTTGCGATCTAGAGGTCGCATTTGCGGGGAGTCAGTGATCGCATTTGCGGACAAGTTTTTGCATTTGTGAAGGGGAGCTGGGTCAGGCAGTGGTCGCAATTGTGATCAAATGGTCGCAATTGCGGATTGGTCAGTGTTCGCATTTGCAAGCTTTTTGCGATGATTGCACATGTGTGGAGTCTTGGCAATTGCGATGGATTTCTCGCATTTGTAGGCTTCGTATTTGCGAAGCCCAGGTCGCAAATGCGACATCTGCAGGTGAAAAAAAATGACTTAGACGGGATTTTTAGTTCATTCCTCAAATTACAAAACCTAAAACCCTAGAGGTAATTTTTCCAAGACTCCTTCTTCCCCAAATCGTTGGTAAATGATGCTAACCCATTTCCTTTCAATCTTTCACTACATTTCACAAGTTTTCAACCTTGAATCTAAGATTTTCATGGTGGAATTGGGGATTTTTGGGTAGAAACTAGGGATTTAGACCTCAAATTGAGGTCGGATTCCAAAACCAATTATATATCCGGGCTCGGGGGTGAATGGGTAATCGGGTTTTGGTCCGAATTTTGGGAGGCCTAAATTGATTTCCTTACAATCGTGGTTAGTTTCTAAGGCTTAATTGAATTGTTTGGTTGGTAATTTGCTAGATTCTATTGGTCCGAAGGCTTGTGTGAAGGGAAAAGCGGTGATTGAGCTTTGAGTTTGGCCGTTGGAGCAAGGTAAGTGTCGTGGTTAACCTTGGATTGAGGGATTAGGTATTATTTGCCTACTTGCTGCGTGTTTGGATGTTGAGCACAACGTATAGGTGAGGTGTACCTATGCGTTGTTATCGAGTAATAGTATGTGTGTGAGTCGTATTCTTGTAAATGTTGTATTCTTTGATCACATTGTTCATTTTAGACTAGCTATTTGACGTGTTGAGCAATTCCTTATCATGTTTTGATGAATTTGGTATTGATTGAGTATTGACTCAAAGTTGAGGTTGGTATTGTGGAACTAAGTGTTGAAGTAACATTTGTTCTTGATATTCCTATCTCCCCATTGTTATTGCTCATTGGTTTGGTGAGTGAGTGATAAAGCACGAAGGCTGATGCCGTGCACGTTTCTGTTATTTATTATGGTGAGGTTGAGCGTAAAAGCACTAAGGGTGATGCCGTGCATGTTTCTATTATTTATTATGGTGAGGTTGAGTGTAAAAGCACGAAGGGTGATGCCGTGCACGTTTCTATTATTTTATCTAGTGAGGTCGAGAGTAAAGCACGAAAGGTGGTGCCGTGAACTTTCTTTTACTGTGTTTATCCGTTTCTATCTGTTTAAGGTATATTGATTGTTCATGTTCTCAGTCCGTTGTAATTCTTGTCTTGTAAACCCCTCAGCATGCCCCCTTCTCAATACTTCTTGCCTTATTTATTTAGTTGATGTTATTAGTGTATATGTATTGATAAACTGCACAGGTTTGTTTGGGAGTGTCTTGTCCTAGCCTCGTCACTACTTCGCCGAGGTTAGACTAGACACTTACCAGTACATGGGGTCGTTTGTACTGATACTGCACTCTGCACTTTGTGTGCAGATTTCGATATTGGACCGTGTTGACCTGAGTTGAGCTGCTGACTTTCATCCCACAGGAGACCCAAGGTAGATCTGCCGACGATCGCAGACCCTGGAGTCCACTTCCAGTTATTTCAGTTTACTGTTTCTTTTAACTCGAAAACAATTGTACTTTCTTTCAGCTAGTTATTTGTAGTGACTCTTAGAAGTTCGTGAGATGTGACACCAGATTATGGGTAGTTGTGTATAATTATTTGGGTTAGTATAAAATTCCGCACTCCTTTAGTCTATTATGGTTTTATTGTTGTTATTTACTGAATTGTTTAAGAGTTAGTGTATAAATCTCTAATTGTTGGCTTGCCTAGCAACCGAAAGGTTAGGCGTCATCACCGGTCCCGATGGTAGAAAATCCGGTCATGACACTGACCAACTTACGCGATCGCGTCCCCTAACTCGCGAACGCATAGGATAAAATGCCACTACCCCCAAACAAGCTTACGCGATCGCGTCTCCTCTTACGCGATCGCATAAGAGAAAACCAGCAACTGAAACACCAGCAAATTCTGCAATCTTTCAAGTCCAAAAACTAGTCTATAAACCACCCGGAATCCACTCGAGGCCCCTAGGACCTCAACAAACATACCAACAAGTCCTAAAATACCATACGAACTTAGTCGAGCCCTCAAGTCACATCAAACAACGCTAAAATCACGAATTACCCTCCAATTCAAACTTAAAGAACTTGAAACTTCAAATTTCCACAACCGATGCCGAAACCTACCAAATCACGTCCAATTGACCCTTATTCAATATTACAGACCTACTCCAACTTCCGGAATCGGAATCCAACCCCGATATAAAAAATTCCACTACTGGTCAAAATCTCAAAAAATTCGACTTTCGCCATTTCAAGCCAAAATTAGCTACAGACCTCCAAAACATAATCCGGGCATGCCCTAAGTCCAAAATTACCCAACAAAGCTAACGGAACTGAAGAAACTACATTCGGGAGTCGTACTTACACAGTTCCGATTACGGTCAAAATCCTAAGATTTAAGCTTCCGTTTAGGGACTAAGTGTCCCAAAACACTCCGAAACCAAAAATAAAACCTCCCGGCAAGTCACATAAGCAGAAAAAGATACTAGGGAAGCAGTTAATAAGGGATCGAGGCTATTGCTCTCAAAATGACCGGCTGGATCGTTACACAATTAATTCGATTCAGTCAATACAAATTATAGGAATAATTCCATATGAAATTCTACATTTTCCAAATAAAATCCAAAATTGCACTCAAAAATTCCCCGTGGGGCCCATGTTTTGGAACCCGACAAAAGTCACTGAATATGAACGCCCATCCAACCACAAGTCCAACCATACCAATTTTACCAAAATCCGACATCAACTCGACCCTCAAATCTTCAAATTAAACCAAGAGTGTTTTCATAATTTTTCAACTTAAATCACAGATTTAATGCTAAAAATAGAAATATTTTCAGGTAATTTAACCAAAATTGAGTTAAAAATACTTTCCTCGTTGTTTTCCTTGAAAATCTCCCAAAAATCGCCTCTCTCCGAGCTCAAAATCGTTAAAAAGGAAAAATGGGACGAAGCCCCATTGTCAGAACTTAAATTTGCTGCCCAGTCATTTACCTTGTGCGATCGGGTCCAAACTCCCGCGATCGCGACGCACAAAATTTTTGCAGCATATTTTTACTCTATCCGATCACGGCCATTCTCCCGCGATCGCGAAGAACATATTTTCCAATAACCTTCTCCAACTCTTCCGGACAACCTCTAGTATAATGGTCATAACCTTTTGTACAAAATTCCAAATGACAAATGGTTTGACTTTATTAAAACTAGACGTCAAGAGTTATAACTTTCATATGTTTATCATCTCTCACTTCCTTATATATTGCAAGATATAAGCTTCCAAAGTCAGCCATATGCAGCAGAGATTTCTAAACTCTTCCCAGACAATTTGTAGTGTATCCACCATAACTTTTTGTACACAACTCCAAATGATGATTGGTTTACCTTTCTGAAAACTAGACACCAATGGCTACAACTTTCATTTTTGGATCATCTCCAAATTCCTTATAGATTGTGCGATATAAGCTTCTAAATTTGGGTCAGTGCAGCAGAAAGTTTACTCTATGCGATCGCGAAAGGCCTTCCGCAATCGCGAAGCACTGGCCATTTTTTCCCATTTTTCTCTTTGCTATCGCGGCCAGATCCATTCTATCGCACTATACACCCCTGTAGCAGCCAAAAATCAGCAACTATAAATGGCCTAGAAATGGTCCGAAACCACCCCGAAATTCACCCGAGCCCCTCGGGTCCCCGTCCGAAAATACCAACAAGTCTCCAACCATATCACGGACTTAGTCGAGGCCTCAAATCACATCAAACAAAGCTAAAAACACGAATCACACCCCAATTCAAGCCTAATAAAACTAAGAAATTCCAACTTCTACATTCAATGGCGAAACCTATCAAATCAAGTCCAATTTACCTCAAATTTTGCACACAAGTCATAAATGACATAACGGAGCTATGAAAATTTTCAGAACTGGATTCCGGTCCCGATATCAAAAAGTCAACTCCCTGATAATAGGCAAAATCTAGGTGATTTAGCTATGGTTTATGCTTCCGCTTAATTACATTTCAATGACATAATATGGTTATTTGATGAAAAATAGGCTCTAATTGTGATTTGTGTACATTGCAGGGTGAGGAGCTTATATGATGCTTTCAAGAGGTTATTGGAATGATTTATGAGCAAAAACGATCCCTCGGATTTGAGTGCGTGCAAGAACAAGACGAAAAATTGGAAGAAATCAAGCCCCAGGCGCGCGAAGTCGCGCAGAGTTCGCGCGTGTTACAAGCTGAGGCAGAAAGGGCGCGCAAAAACCGCGCGAAAGGCTCGCTCGCGCGGTGCCGGTCCGGAAAAGAGCTAGTTAGGGGTAAAATTTGAAATTTGGAAAGAAACCTACTTAACCTATATAAAGTCAAGCTCTCCCAAGGTCAAATAATCAAGGTTTTCATAGGCTAAAGCAAGAAATAGAGAGGCAAGAGGCAAGGAGGGATTTGGATCATCAAGTTCTTTGTTTCTTCTCTTTGTTTTTGCTAATTGTGATGGAATTGAATCTATTTATGATGAACACCAGTATGAGTAGCTAAAACCCATTGTTCTAGGGTCACGGGTAAAACATGAATGTTGTTTGAGGTTTAATTTGACAAAGTTGGTTTATCATCTTGGGTTGTTTATTTAATTCTGCTGTTAATTATTTTGCTGAGTAGCTAACAGTGAAATACTATCTACGAATCTAGAGTTGAACTCGAAAGTGAGAACTTTAGGTTGCAAATAGAATTAAATAGAGCAAGTTCTTGAACCCGGGCTCGGGGAACGGATTTGCAATTGGGATAGACATATACCCAATTGCCTTGCTTGGTTAAAATACAGGAATTGTAAATGCGTTCTTGTTAATCTTAATTCCATAGACATATAGGCATTGAGTTAACTTGAATAGGCGAGTAAGAACTCGACAGATTCTTATGAGTAATATAAACCCTGTCAATCAATAACCCAGATAAATCGATTAGTCCTTTTAAGCTAAGAACACAACAAGTTTGTTA
>NW_017673544.1:0-555 GCF_001879085.1 Nicotiana attenuata
CCATCAAGGCACATCTGATACTGAGCGCTCATGTGCGCATACAAACGCGTGGAAGGAATTTCAAGAGTTCTTTTCAAGCTGAATCAAAGACGCACGATAAGAATTCAAGAATGTGAAGTTATCCTAAAGGTTCTGCAGCCTCTCGAGGATAAATACAGACGTCTCCGTACTGATCCGCGAGACTCTACTAAACTTGCTCATGACTCGTGAGACCTAGTAACCTAGGCTCTGATACCAACTTGTCACGACCCAAACCCTGAACCTATAATCAGCCAGCTTACTGTGTCCCATGTTGAAGAGGAAGCAGACGGAAGGCCTTGGTTTCATGATATCAAGGAATATTTGGCAAAAGGAGAGTACCCGAGGCCTGCGAATCCTACTCAGAAACGCACACTTCGGAGATTGTCCAACAACTTCTTTCACAACGGAGGAATCCTGTATAGGAGGACTCCTGATTTAGGATTATTAAGATGTGTCGACGCAAAAGAAGCATCCAAGCTACTAGAGGAAATTCATGCTGGGACCTGCGGTCCACATATGAACGGTTTTGTCTTA
>NW_017673544.1:1987-22839 GCF_001879085.1 Nicotiana attenuata
CCGCCTAACCCTATAACTTTCTAAGGGCGCTGCCCTCAGATGCTCTCGTCTCTCTTCTCTCTCGACCTAACCCTAATCACTTTTCATCGCCTCCTTCTCCGGTCATCTCCGGCAACCACCCTTTCAAACCCAAGCCTCCAATGGGTCTCTCATCACCCTGCTTATCATCTCTAAGGCCCTCGAGGGTCCTAGGCCATGTCGATTTTGACCTAGGGTTTCTGTTCCTGTTACTTATGGGTCTCCGGTGTGATTTTGGGCAAAATCACACCTTATATGTCACGATCGGTGAAGTTTCAATAGGTTCCTTTTGTTTTTACTTGGTTTTCTTTTTGAAACCCTAACTCTCTTTTGAATCTCTCAGTTCTATGTTATTTTTACGCTTTAAGCCTATCTCCTTCTTTGACTTGCTTATCCTCGAGCTTTCTTCTGAAAGATCTTCTACTTTAAACCACCTTTTACTCCCTTTAAGAAACTAGGGTTTTTGGAGTTCTTTCTATACCTGTTTCAACTGATTTCTTTGTGATTAAACCTTTTTCTTTGTTTATCTTGACCGATTCTAAGTTCTTACTGCTTTTTAACTCAACTCTGTTAAAAAGCCCTAATTTCTTAAGGATTTTCTTCACTTGTTACTATGAGTCTTAAAGATTTTCTTTACTTGTTTCTGTGTGTTGGCCTGATCTTCTTTACCTGTTTTTGTGTGTTAGATTTGTTTTCTTCACTCTGAATCTGTGTGTTAGCCATGAATACTTGACTTTGTTAAGTTTCTGTCGGTTACCATGCTTCGAATGGGTTTTTCTACTGAGTCCTTAGCCTACTCGTGTCACTTCTGTACGATTGTGTCCATCTGGCTGACCTTGCATGTCTGCTGCACCTGTTCATTCTTCTCTATTTATATGTGAAAGTACAGAATCATGACTCCCGCTTGATTGATCCTGATTTTCTTAATTTATGGTTCGATTTCAAGGTTTTCTTATAAAACCCTAAAATTCTATTCGGCTGTTTAAGTTGACTGATTCCAATTCCTTATTTGCTGTAGTGCTTCATTCTTCCTGAATCCTTTCCTTAATTAGTGTATTCTGTACTTAGACTCAATCATATGCTCTATACCTTTACTACACCTTATATGGTAAAAACCAGTCTTTCTCAACTGATTTTCTTTCCTTGGTTATCCCTGTTGGTATCCGTTTAAGCTTTAATTCCTTGATTAAAGAGGAGTATTTGTATTAATTGGATTCTAATTGTGATTACTTCCATAATTGTGCTAAACCTTTACTTGTTACCTTATTTTCGACCTTATTTCAAAGCTATAAATACCCTAAGTCTTTTATTAACAAGACACGAGACTTGGATTTCAAAAACCCCTCTCTTGCTTAAAAAAACTCGGTGTTATTCTACTGCTATTAGCCTGCTGCAAGCCAAGGCTAATAACCTGTAAACCCTGGTTCTTTCATTTTGCTTACCTCTATCTTCACTGGTACGTCCTAGTTTAATTTAAAGTCTCAACAACAACATGTTTATGTTCCTGCTTCAGTTTCCTTTATTTCTGGCCTGCTTTTACTTGTGGTTTTGTTGTGAAGTCTGTATCTAAGCATGCTGATATGATTCGACTCCCTTTTAATTCATGTATTCCCTTTGTGTGATTCAAGCATGCCTGGACAATTGTATTTTTTACCTACTGTGCACTTACCACTTTGTGAATCCCAAATCTCCTATCCCTCCTCTATGTGTTCATGACTGGTTTGTGATTATGCCAGTGTCCAACTATCTCTGAGCATGTCCATACCAGTCCTAATACTCCTGCTGGGGTCAGGTGTCTGCAGTCAATGTACATGCATTCCCAAACTGCCTTAACCCCATGTGTGATTACTGAATTCATTCACTTACTATGTGTGGTCTTACCCTGAAGTGTTTGAACTCTATTTTACTAATCCAACTTCTTTCAACCATCTCTGTTACTAACTGCTTTCAAAATGGACCTTTTAGCCTAGTTTTTTTAACAAACTTCTTTCAAACATGTGTCCTGCACTTTCGCTCTACTCCTAGTTTTAATAAGTTCTGCCCCTTTTGTGTGAGCCTTGCCTGGGGACCCTTGAGCTCCCTCTGAACATGGACACACAAAAGCTGGCCTTTCCACATTGCACTTACTCTGTCTTGGCTATGAAATCTGTGTGTGAGCACTGCCCGGGATCTCTTGAGGTCCTTGGGGAACTCTGACACAGCCAGATATGAGAAAGGCTATGGAACAATCTTGGCATTTGAGGTGATTTATTGCATAACTCAGAGAGGAAGTCCTAATCAGGTGCTGAAAATCTGGGGCAGTTTTCAAGCTCTCTATAGTGTAACTTTTTATTTTTTTTCTTTTCTACTTATGTAATTCATTTCAGTGTTGGTCTGTAATAATCTGTTGTAATCAAGTATTGGGGCTGGCTAGTGAAAAGGGGAGGGTAGTTACATATGCTATCAACATCAATGGGTAGAAACCACGTCTTAGGATCACATTTCCTATATGTGCATTAGAATCCATGTGTAAGATCAACCCATTCAAAGCATGTCATGCATTGGATACCATGTTCGTAGGTTTACCGTTTAAGCATCTCATTTGGCATCACTTTACCACTTAGAAATCCTGCTTTAGACTAAATAACAGCATCAACATAAAACTGATGGTCCTTCACGTCTTGAAGTCATGTTGTAATTCTTTGGGCATTTAGAATTCATGCTTTAGGAGTTCTGCAATCATTCTGCTATTTCATATATGCACGTTAGATCCCTGTTTTAGGATCTTGTTCACACTCGCTCAATCACACCTAGTTAAACTACTGATGCATGAAAAAGTACATAAAATAGTCTCATGTTTGATTATCCTGTTTAAGTGAAACTAGTCACAATCCTTGCATGTCTTCGCAACATTTAGAACAGCATGCTTTAGGCAAAATAACTTCCAATCTATTTTTAATAATTCTGGTAACTACTGCATATTATTTTACGCCCAGGCAAGCCTTAGGTAAACAACTTTAAAATAAAAACCAGAACCGTCTTTGTGATTAATGTTTAACTGTCAGCATGTTAAAATCAGTAGGCAAGCTTGATTATGACTTCTTCTCTGAGTCATATAATAAATCTGACTTTGCTGTTATCACTTAGATACCATGTTTAGGATCTGAATTTAGACCTTAGTTGTGTATGAGTCATGCTGTTTGCTTGCATCATCTGTAGAGGTAAACCTGAGCCACTAATCGCTTCTTTCCTGCCTTATTTGCCAAAGTCCTATTTGTTCTTGCCTGTCGCTTAGTATTTTTCCTTTAAACTTGAGGGTCTGCCTAGAATCCCCCTTTTATTGGATAGGAGTCCTAAATTCCTCCGGAACTGATAGGAAGGGACGGGTAATAGCATGCAATAGGGGTCGAGACCAACCCTCGCTTTAATTACCTTTACGGGCGCGAAAGGGTAGATATGGATATGATGACCGCTGCGCTAATATCACGCGTATCCCCTTTCCAATGAGTGATTACCGGGTATTGCATTGATGTAATCCATATTATAATTAAACCTAGGATACCCCCTTACATTCCCAAGTATGCTTAGATTGTAATTCTTTTCAAAATCTTGCTTTGTCATTAATTGCTTTTCAAACACCTGTGTATTTAAACACAAATCCCCTACTATTTGAGCCATACTTGTTTATCTGCTAATTGTACAAATTGACGAAAACTGTTTGGTTAGGAACCATATTAGTGGATCCTGAGGGGTGCCTAACACCATCCCCTTAGGATAATTTCAAGCCCTTACCCTGTCGCTAGTTACCAAACGTAGTTATAAATGAACCCTATAGGTGCCCTAACGCACCTTAAATCGTTAGGTGGCGACTCTTCAAAATGCAAACCCCCTTTCTAAAAAGAAAGAGTTGTCCCAATCAAAACATCATAAACCCAAATTTGTGAGAAAAGGGGGGCGTGACAAGGGTTCTTTTGGACTAAAAAAGGAAAGGGGAACGGCGGCCGTTGATCTCTGTGATCAACGGCCAAGATCAAAGAGGTTTGGGGGCCGGGTAGAGTCTTTAGGTTTGAGCTGGGGTCGATTTAGGCCTGGTTCTAATTGGATTGGGATTGGGGAATTGAAATTGGGCTGGTTTAATAGGCCAGGTCCGAAAAAATAAAAAGGGTTATTTGTTAAATACCCAATTAATTGATAAAAACAATTTAAAAAGATAATTAACAGATTATAAAAATGATTTTCACGCCAAGAAATATTTTAAAACAATTACATAGTATTTAAAAAAATACAAAAAGCTATTTTCTGGTAAAATAATGTAATAATACATGCATGGGCTATAATTGCAAAGTTAATGCAATTATAACCCCAAAAATGCAAATATGGCTATTTGTGAAATAATTAAAACTTAGTACAAATGAAAATGATAAAATTAAGCCACAAAATTATTATAAAACTATTTGTGATTCAATAAGTAATTGTTTATATAAATGAAAATACTGGGATAAATTAATTAAAACCCTTAAAAATGCAAAAATTATGGAGAAATATTAATTGATGCTAATGCATAGTTTGGAGGTATATATGCAATTTTGAAAAATATTATAGGGAAAATTGGGTATCATCAGCTGCCCCTCTTTACCCCGGAAAAATGAAAGAGTTTTCGGGTAAAGAAATGATGACCAGTTTTGACCGAATGGGATGTATTGAAAAATAGAGGCCGAACCCTGGTCTTTGAGCCGCCTACATATCCCTGGTTTTACAGGAATCAGGCTATGTGTAGTTCTGGATTCATCGGCAGAATATACTGATGAAGTCATCACAAGGTTTGGGACAGGGCTTAGTCCCATGCAAAAATAAAATAAATAGCAGGTGATAGCAGAGTTTTCTTAGATGGTAATAGATTTCAGTATCACGGTTGTTATGAAGATTGTGACTTGGAGGCATGTATATTCTTCGCTCCTGCATCCAATGAAAAATCGTGAGTTCTGTAAAGGGGGGGAGGTCGGTTCGTGCCTCCGTCGGCTTGCTTGTTCCGAAGGTCCTGTTCAAATCATTGGGGGTAGCGTTGGCTAAACAGAGTCATTTTACAAGCAAGCATGCATAGTTTCAAAGCCGTAATAAAAATATATTATTTTAGAAATTGGTTAGATGAACCAGTGACTGTGACACAATCCGAGACATTGCAACCTCCCTTGCTATAGAATTTTGAGAGTCCTCCTAAAATTCTGCCCTAGTTAGATGGACACGTCTGACTGCTGCACATTGCTGCGATCAGCATAAATTGCTTCAGAATTTTGAGGGTCCTCTTCAAAATTCTGCCCCAGTTTCTGATTGTGGGGAAAAATAGGATTTTTACTAAATTATGACCGAACCCACAGGCTGCCTATGTATCCTCTCTTAAATGCGAATCAGGTCGAGCATAGTTCAATTTACATCATTTTGTGATAACATAAATAGTTATATATAGTATCGTTTGACTGCATCTGAGTTGATCGGTTTTGGCCAGACTTCTCCGTCCATTTCTGCAAGTATGAGGGCTCCTCCTGTCAATACTCTGTGAACCATGTAAGGGCCTTGCCAGTTGGGAGAGAATTGCCCTTTGGCTTTATCATGATGCGGAAAGATCTTCTTCAACACCAGCTGCCCTGGTGTGAACTATCTCTGCTTGACTCTTTTGTTGAAGGCTCTAGACATTCTGTTATGATAGAGTTTCCCATGACACACTGCATTCATCCTTTTTCCGTCTATGAGAGCTAGTTGCTCATAACGGCTCCTTATCCGTTATGCGTCGCTGAGCTCAGCTTCTTGTATGATTCTCAAAGAAGGAATCTCCATCTCAGTAGGAATAACAGCTTCAGTACCATAAACCAGAAGTAGGGAGTTGCCCGGTTGATGTGCGGACTGTGGTACGATATCCCAATAAAGCGAATGGCAACTTTTCGTACCATTGTTTGTGATTTTCTACCATTTTTCTCAGTATCTTCTTGATATTCTTGTTACCGGCTTCTACAGCTCCGTTCATCTGAGGTCTATAGGATGTGGAATTCTTGTGATTGATTTTGAAAGTTTCACACATGGTCTTCATCAGATCACTGTTGAGATTGGAGGCATTGTCAGTGATGATTCATTCTAGAACTCTAAACCGGCAAACAATCCGGTCGGGGACAAAATCTACAATGACCTTCTTAGTTACTGCCTTGTAAGATGCTGCTTCGACCCATTTGGCGAAGTAATCAATAGCTACCAAGATGAACTTATGCCCATTTGAGGCAGTGGGCTCGATTGAACCAATGACATCCATTCCCCAGGCGACGAATCGCCAAGGTGAGCTTGTTGCATTGAGCTCATTTGGCGACACTTTTATCATAATGACATGTACTTGGCATTGGTAGCATTTTCAGACATACTGGACACAATTTGTCTCCATGGTCATCTAGAAATAACCGGCCCTAAGTATCTTTTTGGCTGAGACGAAGCCATTCATATGCGAGCCGCAGGTCCCAACATGTATCTCCTCAAGTAGCTTAGAAGCTTCTTTTGCGTCGACACACCTTAGCAATCCCAGATCAGGAGTTCTTCTGTACAAGGTTCCTCCGATGTGGAAGAAATTATTGGACAACCTCCGAAGCATACGTTTTTGAGTATGATTTGCTTGCTCCGGATATTCTCCTTTTGACAAATATTCTTTGATATCGTGAAACCAAGGCTTCTCGTCTGTTTCTTCTTCAACATGGGCACAATACGCCGGTTGGCTATGGATCCTTACTGGGATGGGATCGATGAAGTTCTTGTCGGGATGCTGTATCATGGGTGACAAAGTGGCTAATGCATCGGCAAACTCGTTCTGAATCCTGGGAAAATGCCGAAACTCTATCTTCGTGAACCTCTTTCTCAATTCCTGCACATGGTGCAGATATGGCGATATCTTGGAATTCTTGGTGGCCCATTCTCCTTGTACCTGGTGCACAAGCAAATCTGAATCACCGATTACCAACAGCTCCTGAATATTCATGTTGATAGCCATGTTGAGCCCTAGTATGCAGGCTTCATACTCTGCCATGTTGTTGGTGTAGGGAAATCTGAGTTTAGCAAATACCAGATAATGTTGGCCAGTTTCCGATACCAAGACGACTCCAATGCCGACTCCCTTGAAATTTATCGCTCTGTCAAAGAACATTCTCCAACCGTCGTAGGACTCAGCAATATCTTCTCCTATGAATAGAACCTCTTCATCGGAAAAATACGTTTTTAGGGGTTCGTATTCTCCTTCCATGGGGTTCTCAGCAAGATGATCTACCAGTGCCTGTCACTTGACTGCTTTCTGAGTCACATAAACAATGTCAAACTCGCTCAACAGGATTTGCCACTTAGCCAGCTTGCCAGTGGGCATGGGTTTCTGAAAGATATATTTCAAGGGATCCATCCTTGATATGAGGTATATTGTGTAGGCACAGAAGTAATGCTTCAGCTTCTGAGCTATCCAGGTCAGAGCGCAGTATGTACGTTCCAATAGAGAGTACCGCGCTTCATATGGAGTGAACTTCTTACTCAGGTAATAGATAGCTTGTTCCTTCTCCCTGTTTTGTCATGCTGCCCCAGAACGCAGTCGAAGGCTCCATCTAGCACTGCAAGGTAGAGCAGCAAGGGTCTACGTGGCTCTGGCGGGACCAATACTGGTGGTGTTGATAAGTCCTCCTTGATCTTGTCGAAAGCCTTTTGACAATCTTCGGTCCAGCTAGTTGCAGCATCTTTCTTCAACATCTTGAAAATTGGCTCACATATAACTGTGGACTGGCTATGAACCGGCTGATGTAGTATAGCCGTCCTAGAAAACTCATTACATCTTTCTTACTCCTCGGCGGTGGAAGCTCCTGGACGGCTTTGACTTTTGACGGATCCAATTCTATCCCTCGGCGGCTGACAATGAACCCAAGTAACTTTCCGGCAGGAACCCCGAATGCACATTTTGCAGGGTTTAGTTTCAGTTTGTATTTCCGCAGTTTGTCGAAAAACTTCCTCAAATCGGCTATATGATCTGTGGCTTTCTTGGATTTGATGATGACGTCATCCATATATACCTCAATCTCCTTATGTATCATGTCATGAAAAATGGTAGTCATAGTCCTCATGTAGGTGGCCCCAACATTTTTTAGGCCGAATGGCATTATCCTATAACAGTATACTCCCCATGGTGTAATGAAAGCCGTTTTCTCAGCGTCCTCTTCGTCTATCCAGATCTGATGGTAACTGGCAAAACAAACCACAAACGACTGGAGTTCATGCTTGGCACAATTGTCGATAAGGATGTATATGTTTGGAAGTGGGAAATCGTCCTTTGGGTTGGCCGTGTAGAGATCCCGATAATCAACACAGATCCTGACCTTCCCATCCTTCTTTGGAACTGGCACGATGTTGGCTAGCCAAGTTGGGTATTCAACCACCCTGAGGACCTTGGCCTTGATTTGCTTAGTAACATCCTCCTTGATTTTCAGACTCATGTCAGGCTTGAATTTCCTGAGTTTCTGCTTTACTGGTGGACACGTTGGGTTTGTGGGCAACTTGTGAGCCACAATGGATGTACTTAATCCCGTTATATCGTCGTATCACCATGAAAAGATGTCCTCATACTCTTTCAAGAACTGTGTGTACTCTTTTTTTCCTGATGGCGACAAGTGGATGCTGATGCGGGTTTCCTTGACAGTTCCAGAGTCTCCCAAGTTGATTATTTCTATTGGTCCAGATTGGACATAGGCTTGTTCTCAAAGTTTTCTACTTCTCTGACAATTTCCTCGGGTATGACATCTTCTTCTTCTTCCAAATCACTATCCTTTTATCGCGTCGTCTCATTACATGTCACAGTTGTTGGTTCATCGAGACAGGAAATGGTAATGCTCGAGACTCGTTGGGCCCTGGATAGTCTGACAGTCCAATTCTTGAGGAATGATCCTTTCTCCACAGCCCGGATGGTAGGGCCTTCCTCCTCCTCCTCCTCCTCAAAAATTACATAACAGTCCATGTCCTC
The DNA here is from genome assembly GCF_001879085.1 of Nicotiana attenuata. Classification (NCBI taxonomy): domain Eukaryota; kingdom Viridiplantae; phylum Streptophyta; class Magnoliopsida; order Solanales; family Solanaceae; genus Nicotiana; species Nicotiana attenuata. The sequence goes on from NW_017673544.1 coordinate 11,004, forward strand.
ATCCTCGAAGAACAGGTTCCTTAAGGCTGCCAGTGCTGCTTACTCCTCTGATCCCCATATAAAGTCGGCCTCTTAGAAGGTCTGACTCAAGTGCGGTATAGGCTGCTCCAATGGATAGTACGGACCACGCCATGGTGGTGACCAGTTTCTGTGCTCTTGCTAAGTGTATCGGCATCCCAGGCCAAAAGTAGTGCCATACTAAGGCGACATACAATAACAAGTGGGACTTCAATTAAGGGGAGCATGGAAGACAAACGAAAGGCTCAAATATACCTCCACAGGTAATACACATAGACAGCATGACTCATACACAATTAAAGTCTGAATTTAAATCCTATGCATGGTATCTAAGTGATAACAGCAGAACCAGATTTATCACATGACTCAGAAAAGAAGTCTGAATCAGGCTTGCCTACTGATTTAACAGTTGATAATTAGACATTAATCACAGAGATGATTCTGGTTTTATTTAAAGTTGATTACCTAAGGCTTGCCTAGGCGTAAGATAGTATGCAGCAGTTATTCAGAATAGTTAAAAGACAATTTTGAAATTGTTTTACCCTAAGAGCATGCTGTTCTAGTTGATATGAATGCATAAATTATTACCAGTTATTTTAAATAGGATAATCAAGTATGAAGTTGTTTTTACCTCTTTTATAATCAGCAGTTTTGCACTAAGTGTGAATGCAAGCGTGGATAAGATCCTAAAACATGATATCTAAGATGCATATATAAAGCTCATGATGATTTGTATGCAGCATTTCCTAAAGCAGGATTTCTAAATGCAGAAAAGGGATTGCATGATTCCCTAAGAGCAGGATTTCTAAATGCACATGGCAGCGTAGAACATAATAGTAAGGTGCTAATTATTAGCAGATTTTAACACATGATTTTGTAAGGGTGCACATGCTGAAACAAAAAACATGAGGCCTAAGAACATGATTTTTAATGTATGTATGAACCCTAAGCATGGTTTCTATTGCTCAATTAGGAACATAAACCTAATAACATGTTTTTCTACCCTTAACAGCTATGGCATGCATATTTACCCCATCCTTTTACTAGCCAACCCCAATACCTGTTTATAAACAAGTTATTACAGACCAACATTGGAATGAATTACATAAGTAGCAATGAAAATAAGAAGTTACACTATAGGAAGCCTGATTAGGACTTCCTCCCTGAGTTATGTAATCAATCACCTCAAGTGCCAAGATTGTTCATAGCTTTCCCTCATATCTAGGTATGTCAGAGTTCTCTAAGGACCTCAAGGGATCTCGGGCAGTGCTCACACCCAGATTTCATAGCCAAGACAGAGTAAGTGCAGTGTGAAAAGGCCAGCTTTCATGTGTCCAAGTTTAGAGGGAGCTCAAGGATCCCAAGGCAAGGCTCACACAAAAGGGGCAGAACCTAGTGTTCTAAGAGTATAGTGAAAGTGCAGGACACATGTTTGAAAAGAGTTTTAAAAAAAAGACTGGACTGACAGGTCCCTTTTGAAAGCATTCAGTAACAGAAATGGTTAAAAGCAGTTGCATTAGTAAGACAGAGTCCATACATTTCAGGGTAAGACCACACATAGCAAATGAATGAATTCAGTAATCACACATGGGGTAAAAGGGGATTGGGGATACATATATATCGACTACAGACACCTGACTTCAACAGAATATTACGACTGGTAGGGACATGCTCAGAGATAGTTGGTCACTGGCATAATCACAAACCAGTCATGAAACACATAGAGGAGGGATATGGCATTTGGGATTCACAAAATGGTAAGTGCACAGTAGGTAAAAGAATACAATCGTCCAGGCATGCTTGAAGCACATGAATTTAAAGGGAGGGGAATCACATCAACATGCTTAGATACAACAGGACCACAAGTAAAAAGCAGGCCAGAAATAAAGAANAAGGCCAGCTTTCATGTGTCCAAGTTCATAGGGAGCTCAAGGGTCCCAAGGCAAGGCTCACACAAAAGGGGCAGAACCTAGTATTCTAAGAGTATAGTGAAGGTGTAGAACACATGTTTGAAAGGAGTTCATTTAAAAACTGGACTGATAAGTCCATTTTGAAAGCAATCAGTAACAGAGATGATTGAAAGCAGTCATAGTAGTAAACAAAACTCAAACACTTTCATGTGGGATCACACACAGAATCAGTAGTCACACAAGGGAGGGGGGGGGGTCAAGGGATTTAGGGATACACAGACATTTGACTGTAAAAACATAACCCCAGCAAGGGTCTTAGGACTGGTTTGGACATGCTCAGCAATAGCTGATACTGGCATAATCGCTAACCAGTCAGAAAGAACATAAACACATGGAGGGGATAGGGATTTGGGATTCATAAGATGGTAAGTACACAGTAAGTGATTGACAAGGCATGCTTTGAAACACACGTAAGGGGATGCATTAATCTAAAGGAAAGGGGAGACATAATAGCATGCTAGTAATGTAACTCAACTACATGTTTCACAAAAAAACCACAAGTAGAAGTAGACCAGCAATGAGAGAAACTGACACAATAAGAGAAGCATGTTGTTGTTGAGGCTTTAAAATTAAACTAGGACATACCACTTAAGGAAGCAAAGTGCAGAAAAGTAAAGCAAGTAGAATTCCACAGTCTAGCATTGGCTTTCAGCCGGCTAGACAAGCAGTAGCACAAGTAGTAGGGAAAGAAGAGAGAGTTTGAGTGTGTATGTGTGTTCTGAACTTATTGTTCGTGTCTTGTTAATGAAAGACTTAGGGTATTTGTAACTTTGAAAAATAGGTAGCAATTAAGGTAACAAGTAAAGGTTCAGCACAAATATGGAAGTAATCATAATTAGAATCCCATTAATACAAGTACTCCCCTTTAAATAAGGAATTACAGCTTAACGGATACTAACAGGGATAACTTAAGGAAAGAAAATAAGTTTGAGAAAGATTGGTTTTTACCATATAAGGGGTAGTAAAAGTATAGAGTATATAATTGAGTCTATGTTTAAAATATACTTAATTTGAGGAAAGGATTCAGCAAGAATGAAGCACCACAGTAAATAAAGGAATGGAATCAATCAACTTAAAGAAAACGAGTAAAATTTTAGGGGTTTATAAGAAAATCTTGCAATCAAACCGTAATTTAAGGAAATCAAGATCAATCAAGAGGGAGTCGTGATTTTGCACTTTGATAAATAAATTGAGAAGAATGAACAGGCGTATCAGACATACAAGGTCATCTATATCGATAAAAGGAAACAAGAGAGGAATAAACTAGATGAACACAATCACACAGAAGTGGCACGAATAGGCTGAGGACTCAGTAGCAAAAGAACCCACTCGAAGCATGGTAATCAGCAAAGTCAGGTAGTCATGGCTAACACATAGAACCAGCATGAAGAAACCAGTCTAACACACAGCAACAGATAAAGGAGATCAAACCAACACACAGAAACAAGCAAAGAAAGTCTTTAAAACTCACAGTAACAAGTGAAGAAAATCTTTAAGAAATTAGGGTTTTAATAGAGTTGAGTTAAAAAACGGTAAGTACTCAGAATCAGTCAAGATAAACAAAGAAAAAGGGTCTAACCATAAAGAACTCAATCAAAACAGGTATACATACAAAATAAACAAAGACAGTTCCAGAACTCCGGATAAAACCAAAAATACTTAGGGTTTTCAACACGATAAATCAGGTAGAAGAAAAACACAAACAATCCGTTTAAACATAGTAAAATCATATGACAATACTGAAAATCAGAGGAGAAGTCTTTTAAAAGAGGTTAAGAAAACCCTAATCTTGAAGACAGAGAGTCACTTTGAAAAAATCGAAAAAAACCTTTGAGGAAAACACAAAGGTTCATAATATACACAGATCTAAGACAGATCTAAAACAAAACTGAAAAATCTTTGAAGTTAGGGTTTCGGAGAACACAAAGAAAGTGAGAAAACCTTGAAAAGTTACTGGTTTAGCCGGAAAAAGTCACAGATCTTACTCGAACGGCCATGGATGGCCGGAAAATGGCATGGGAAACCATGGGAGGCGAGTTAACCACCTTTGGTTCACTTGAAGGCCTCAAAACGATGACACACGTTCAATAGGAAGCCATGAGGCTGGTAGGTGGTGAGACCACCATGGATTCAGGCAGGGAGATGGCCGGAGAAAATGGATAAGGTTCATCGGAGAGGAGAGGGAGGGGAGAAGGTTCTAGAGAGAACCAGAGAACCAGAGATAGAGAGGGAGATATGAGAGTTGGTTGAGTGAAGAATGAGAGGGTTTGGAGGGGGGGGGGGGTTTAGATTGGAAGCCAATTTTGTCTATAAGTTAAATAGCCTTTTTTCCCATTTAATTTGTAGAAAATAGTAGATAATTTCTAAAAATAAATTAAAAATGCTAAAATGATTTACAGTAAATATGATTATAAAAATATTTAAAAATTACCTTAGCCATGTTTTGGCATAAATATAGAATTACAATAGATGATTTATCAAAAGTAATAATTTTGGAAATAATTACTGGGGATTTTACGGATAAAAAGGGAGGAAATAAATCAATTTAACACCTCTAAAATTATGGGAAAATAATAAAACACTTGGACATGCTTACATATGCACATATATGCTATTTTGAAGGTATTTTGCATATTGAAAAAATATATAGGGAAAAATTGGGTATCAACAGCTGCCCCTCTTTACCCGGGAAGAATGAAAGAGTTTCTGGGTAAAGAAATGATGGCCAATTTTGACCGAGCAAAATGGTTTGAAGAGGTTAGGCCGCACCCAGGCTTCCGAGCTGCCTACGTATCCCTGGTTTTACAGTAATCAGGCCGTATGTAGTTTAGGATTCACCGGCGGAGTATGCCGATGAGGTGATTTCAAGAACGGGCGCAACATCTAGGGTTGTGTGAGTGGATGGTTTACGGGAATGGTTGGGTTTGATATGGCTGCAGGAATTGGAGCGGGATCGCTCTTACCGGGATGGCCGTTGCTCGCCGTCTTACCTGCAAATATGCAATAGAAGCATATATTGTGCGTGAATTTAAACATGATGCAAAGTCCCGTTGGACGATGAAGGTTGTCTTTGGACGATAAGGATGATGTCCTTAGACCATGATGTCCTGGGCCATGGGTTGTATGATAAAGGATTCGCAGGCCATGAAGTAATGTTCTCGGGCTTTTAGGATGGTGCCCCCGACCATGACTCCTTTGAATAATGACATGCAAAAGTTTGAAAGAGATCCTCAGGTCATGACATGGTGTTCTCAGGCAATGAAGATGGTGCCTCCGAACGATGACGCCTTTGGATAAGTTAGCGATATTTCAGCCGATGAAGGATGTAGTATGTGGCGATCTTTAAGCCTATGAAATGCAGTATGGGGCAATCTTTCAGCCATGCAGATGTAGTATGTGGCAATCTTTCAGCCATGCAGATGTAGTATGTGGCGATCTTTCAGCCATGCAGATGCAGTATGTGGCGATCTTTCAGCCATGTAGATGTAGTAAGTGGCAATCTTTCAGCCATGCAGATGTAGTATGTGGCTATCTTTCAGCCATGCAGATGCAGTATGTGGCGATCTTTCATCCATGCAGATGCAGTATACGGCGATCTTTTAGCCATGCAGATGCAGATCTGGCGATCTTCCAGCCATGCAGATGCAGTATGTGGCGATCTTTCAGCCATGCAAATGCAGATGTGGCAATTTTTCATCCATGCAGATGCAGATGTGGCGATCTTTTAGCCATGCAGATGTAGATGTGGCGATCTCGGAAGGCAGAATAGTAGCCTTATGCAAATTGGAAGGCATGATGGTAGCCTTATGCTATGCAGATGCAGATGGAGACAACATTTAGTCTCGGAAGGCAAAATGGTAGCCATATGCAAATTGGAAGGCAGAATAGTAGCCTTATGCAATGCAGATGCAGATCGAGACAGCGTTTAGTCTCGGAAGGCAGAATGGTAGCCTTATGCAAATTGGAAGGTAGAATGGTAGCCTTATGTAAGAAATAAAATAGCAAATGACAGTAGAGTTTTCTTAGCTGATAGCAGATTGCGGCGTTGTGATTACTGGGAGCATTGCGACATACGGAACATTATGGGTGAGTGCTAATAGCAAATGTTGGCCAGTGCAACGGTTCGAAGAGTCGTATTTTTGAACAATGTTTGTTCCATGGGCGTACAGTATGTTCAATAATTTCGTAATCCCAGTGCCTGCATCCAAAGAAAAATCGTGAGTTTTGTAAAGGGGGAAGGTTAGTTCGTATTCCCGCTGGCTTTGCTTGACTCGTTCGACTTTTGATCTGGTGATACCGTCTGCATCATTGGGGTAGCGTTGCTAAACAAAGCAGTTTCAATAATAGACATACATGATTCTATAAAAGTATGACATAAATGTATAATTAAAAATAGTTTTTAGATGAGCCGACGACTGTGACATAGTTCAGGACATTGCAACCTCTCCTGCTACGAAATTTTGAGGGTCCTACTCAAAATTCTGCTCCAGTTTGATGGGTTGGCGCTTCTGATTGTTGCTCGTGCAGCAATCGGCTGAAATTACTTCGAAATTTTCAGGGTCCTCCTCAAAATTCTGCCCTAGTTTCCAATTGCGGTGGAAAATGAAAATTTTATTGAATTGTGACCGAACCCATAGGGCTGCCTACGTATCCCCTCTTAAACGGGAATCAGGTCAGGCGTAGTTCAATTTAAATCATATAAGGAAAGCATAAAGATTACACATAGTAATTCTTGACTATATCTGAATTGATCGACTTTGGCCAGATTTCTCCGTCCATTTCTGCAAGCATGAGGGCTCCTCCTGTTAGAACCCGGTGAACCATGTATGGGCCCTACCAGTTAGGAGAGAACTTCCCTTTGGCTTCATCTTGATGCGGAAAAATTTTCTTTAACACCAGCTGCCCCGGTGTAAACTGTCTTGGCTTGACTCTTTTGTTGAAGGCTCTGGCCATTCTGTTCTGATAGAGTTGACCATGGCAGACTGCATTCATTCTCTTTCCGTCTATAAGGGCTAATTGCTCATAACGACTTTTACCCATTCTGCGTCGTCCAACTCAGCTTCTTGTATGATCCTTAGGGAAGGAATTTCCACCTCAGCAGGAATGACAGCCTCTGTACCATAAACCAGCATATAGGGGGTTGCCCCAGTTGATGTGTGGACTGTGGTACGATACCCCAGTAGAGCAAAGGATAACTTCTCGTGCCACTGTTTATGCTTCTCTATCATTTTCCTCAATATCTTCTTGATAGCTTCTACAGCTCCATTCATCTGAGGCCTGTAGGCTGTGGAATTCTTGTGTTTGATCTCTAAAGTTTCGCACATAGCTTTCATCAAGTCGCTGTTGAGATTGGAGCCATTATCAGTAATGATCGACTCTGGAATTTTGAATCGACAAACAATGCGGTCGCGGACAAAGTCTACCATGACTTTCTTAGTCATTGCTTTGTAAGATGCTGCTTCGACCCATTTTGAGCCACAATAGACGTACTCAGGTCAGTCATGTCATCATACGACCATGCGAATATGTCGTCATACTCCTTTAGAAATTTTGTGTATTCTTTCTTCTCCAATGGCGATAGGTGAATGCTGATTCGCGTTTCCTTGACGTTTTCTATATCTCCTAGGTTGACAATTTCGGTCTCGTACAGGTTGGACTTAGGTCTGTTCTCAAAGTTCTCAACTTCTTTGACAATCTCGTCAAGTATGTCATCTTCCTCTGAATCAATGTCCGTTTGTTGCGTTGTCTCATTACATGTCACAGTCATTGGCTCATCAAGATAAGTAATAGTAATGCTGTATTGGTAAAGTAAGGAGAGAAAACGATAGCAATTAATTCATAAGAGAAATCATAAATGCTTTTGATAAATTGAATAACTGTCTTGAACATCAAATATCTTATTGCGGGAATTGAAAATGTGAAAAGAAACTCATTTAGTAAATAAGCAGTGAATAATGCTTGTTTTAGCCTTGCCACCCCGAGGCTCGTCGGGCTCTGGTTGTCCTGATGCTCCAATTCTTGAGACGTGCCCCTCTGCTCACAGCCCATATGGAAGGGCCTTCCTCCCCTCCTCCTCGAGAATAACACAACAGTCCATATCACTGTCCTTTAGAAACAAGTTCTTCACTACTGCAAGTGCTTCTTCTTCATCCAACCCGTAAATAATGTCGGCCTATTGGAAGGTCTGCTTCAGATGCGTATTGGCTGCTCTAGTGGGTAGTAAAGACAGCGCTATGGTGGCGACAAGTTATTGAATTCTTCCCAGGTGTATTCATATCCCAAACCGAAGGTAGTGCCATGTTTCTTGTGTTTTATGGGTTTAGAGATCCCTTGGAGGTTCTTGCCAAGCCCTTTGCCAGGTTCGTACCCACTTCAATTCAGTATACTCTCGATTTTGTTATCCCACCATTTGTCTTTATCGACAACATTAACCCGCTCGATGTGGTGGTAAGTTTCTCCACCCAGCTTCCTTCTTCCCCCGATCACCGAAATGGTCTGGCGACTGTATATAGGGTTGCTACCGTCACCGTGAATGATCACTTCCTGGTGATTCCATTCGAATTTTACTGCCTGATGCAGCGTTGATGCTACGACCCCAGCAACATGAATCCATGGTCGTTCCAGCAGCAAGTTGTAAGATGCTGGTACATCTATTACCTGGAAAACCTCGAACCAGGTTGGTCCCATCTGCAGGCATAGAATAATCTCACCAATGGTGGACCTCTGAGAACCATAGAAGGCTTTCACATTGATTGCTCCATCCTTTATCTCATGCAGCCCTTTACCCAACTTCTTGAGTGTTACCAGCGGACAAATATTAAGACTGGAACCTCCATCAATCAGGATCCTGGTGATGAAATAATCTTCGTATTGCACGGTGATGTGCAGTGCTTTGTTGTGACCTAGCCCTTCAGGTGGCAGCTCGTCCTCATAAAAAGTGACCTTATGGCTTTCCAGCACTTGTCCTACCATATTAGCCATTTCCCCACCAGCGATGTTACTTGGTACGTACGCTTCACTCGGCACCTTTAACAGAGCATTCTTGTGTGTCTTGGAATTTTGCAGCAAAGAGAGGATGGATATTTGTGCTGGCGTCTTGTTCAATTGGTAGATGACCTAATATTCCTTGGCCTGTATTTTCCTCCAAAGATCGTCCGGACCTGTCTCAATGAGGGGTGGCCGATTGGAGGCCTGCTTGCTTGATTCAGCCAGATGTTCAGGGGTATAGACTCTACCAGTTCTTGTCATACCCTGTGCTACGACAGTTTCTTTAATCCTGACCTGGCCTTTTCTCCTTGCCTCAGCTGTATAATCCCAGGGTACATCATTTGTATAGAATGATGGCATGGTAGCCATCACCACTGGGATAGGCGCGGCTATTCTCACTTCGAATGGAACATGTGCCTTGGGTGGCAAGACTGCAACCTCAAATGGTGCGGGTGCATTCACCGGAGGCGCGAATTCAACCTCAATTGGTGCTGGTGTCTTTGCGGGTGGCGCTACTTCAAACTCAAGAGGTATAAACATATTTACCTCAGCGTCTTCAGACGGTTGGATCTAGACTATGATTGGATTGAGAGTAATTGCTGGTTTCTTTGGGTCATCACCTTCTAAGATCAACCCGATGGATCCCTCGGGGTCCCAGTCATCTTCTACTTCAATCATGTTGATACCTCCACCCTTATTGTCTGCCAGAGGGTTGTTGCGGATGTTTGGAGCGGGTTCCTTTGCCACGATGATCTTGTTGTCAATCAAAGACTGCATTTTGTCTTTCAAGGAGCGGCATTAATCGATGATGTGCCCTTTCATGCCGGAGTGGTATGCACATGACTTGTTTGGGTTAACCCACTGAGAAGGATTCTCAGGGGTTGTAGCAGGGACGGGGGTGACATAACCAGCAACTTTGAGCCTTTCATACAGTTGGTCGATGGGTTCAGCGATGGTTGTATATTATTTTGGAGGTCTGTGATCAAAATTAGGTCGGGGTCTAAGGAAATTTTGGCGTGCAGGGGGTGATTGATAATGGGATGGCTGAGCATTGTAAATTTGGTAGACATGAGCGGGTTGTGAGTATCTGGGTGAGGTAGGTTGGTATGTAGGAGGTGGAGATGACTGACAAGTTGGTGGTGGAGCTTGGTATGAGGGTGCGTGGTAATTTGGGGTTGGCTGGTATGTGAGTGGAGGTGTTGGGTAAGTTTGATATTTGAGGGGAGACTTGGTCCTTTGTGCAACCATCACGGCTCCTACGTCCCTTTTCTTGGACACACCACCGGACTGTAAAGCCTTATTTGTAGCTTGCAAGGCCTCGAAGTTTGTAACCATACCGCTTTTAATACCTTTTTCAATTCTTTCGCCCAATTTGATAATGTCGGAGAACTTGTGGTTCTCGATCATCATTAGCCGTTCATAGTACTGCGGGTCCTGAGCCCGAACAAAGAACATGTTCATTTGCTCTTCCTCTAAGGCGGGTCTGACCTTAGCATCTTCGGACCTCCAGCGAGTAGCATACGTGCGAAATGTCTCCGTGGGCTTCTTCTTCAAATTCTGGATATAGAACACATCCGGTGCATTCTCTGTATTAAACCTGAATCTGTCCATAAAGTCAGATGCCATGCCTACCCAGCTTGACCACTTCTTGGGATCTTGGCTGATGTACCAAGATAATGCATCTCCCTTCAAACTCCTCTTAAACAGCTTCATGCGGATCCTTTCATCCTTCCCTACTCCAACCAGCTTGTCGCAATATGTCCTTAAATGGACCCATGGATCACCTGTACCATCGAACATTTTGGAACTTAGGAGGTTTGTACCCCTCAAGCAGTTCGACATCAGGCTGTATGCAGAGATCCTCATAGTTCAGCCCCCTCGATTCCTTTGCTTCCCTCAACGCCCTGAATTCGGCTGGTTAGTTTCTTAAGTTCCTCGGCCAAGTTCCTGATAAGTAGATCCTTTTCATCAGACTCGGGTGTGCATGATATAGGTTGGGTGGAGTGTGGCATGGTCTCCACGTAGATAGGATTGTTGTGGTGGCCTGGTGTATGGGTGTGGAAATGGTCGTTTGCGGAGTTCTGAGGTTCTGGGATGAGTAGTGGGGTGTTGTTTGGGGTATGGCAGGTGTTGCATTGGTTCTTTGGTGGAGCAGTGGGATGATTCTGTTGTTTTGGGATATTTTGAGGAGGGGTAGGGTTTTGAGTGTTGGGGAAGTTGATATCTGGGGCACTAAGGAAAAATGACAGGTTTGCCAGATTCCGGACCTGATCGAGTTCTTCCTGGAATTTCAATAGTTTCTGTTCAAGTTGTGACACATTCTCATTAGGAACCCGAATACCATGGCCATCAGTGGCCTCGACCCGTTCAGCTGTGTTTTCCTTCCTGACGTTGTTCAAATCTTCCATCTTGCCTTTGTTTGGTTGGGACAACTCTTTCCTTTTTGGAAAGGGGTTTGCATTTTTGAAGAGTCGCCACCTAACGATTTAAGGTGCATTAGGGCACCTATAAGGTTCATCTATAACTACGTTTGATAACCAGAGATAGGGTAAGGGCTTGAAATTATCCAAAGGGTAAGGTGTTAGGCACCCCTCAGGATCCACTAGTGTGGTTCCCGGCCAGATAGATTTTTTGTGAATTTGTACAATTAGCAAGTAAGCAAGTATGGCTCAAATAGTAGGGGATTTAAGTTTAAACACACAAATGTTTGAAAGACAGCGAGATTTTGTAAAAGGAATTATAAATCTAAGCATGTTCATAAATGTAAAGAGGGGTGGTCCTAGGTTTGTTTGTAATATGGATCACATCAGTACAATACCCGGTAATCACTCCTTACGAAAGGGGACGTATGCGTGGCATTA